>NW_024879882.1:10000-57021 GCF_900700415.2 Clupea harengus | reverse complement strand
ATACCACCTGATTACAAGCCTTCTTGTCTATACATATTTGAAAAAATAGCCTTCCTGACATCAATATCTTTTGAGATTGGTGTAGAACTATAAAAATTGAATAGACGTAAAATTATGTTTTCCTTAATATGAAGGCTAATATAAAGGTTAATATAAAACCTATACAAGTCATATCCTATCAAATGATGGCAGCTCTGACTGTCCCGAAAGAAACAACATGTAGCATATATGGCAACCTCTTATATTGACCAAGATGTTTGAAGTTTAGTAGGAAAGGTAGAGAAATTCTGCTAAAAATAGCCGAGGGTCGTAAGAGTTAATCCATTTATGATAGCTGATGACATGGACAGTATACATATGCAGGCATGTATAACAATCACACATGTATCTAAAATAATTTAGTTGGAACCTTTTGTTTTATTCAAACCAGATCTGCCAAAGAAAATTAGGATTGCAGTGGCAAGTAATGCCATCAAAGTATGTTTTTAAGTCATATAAATATTATTAAAAGAGTAATACAACTTTTTTTTGCCTCCTTGGTAAATAACAGATAATGTTGATAATGTAAACACTGTACAGAAGAAATGCAACTAATAAATAAGGTGACGCAGAGAATCGTGAGTTTGCGTGTTCGGTGAACTAATAGCTGTTCGAGTGGATCCATATGATAACTATGGCGATGAAGCTGACAGAGATGAAGATGCCATAGAGGATAAACAGGAAACGATCGATGACGTAGCCGATGTGGATCCAGTCCTCTGTCTTTTGGTCCGACTCCGAGTTCTTGGAGATCTGCTGCTGCAAGTCCTGGACTTGTCTCCTCACTTTCCTCAGCTCCTCTACGGTCTCACTTGCTGGGCCTTTAGCCGGGGACGTGTCCACTTCATCAGCCTGTGCACCAGGTTTAGTCTTCACTGTGAAAATACTGTCTGTGAAAATAAGTCAATGGAATCCTGGTCATGGTTATGGTATTTGGCAGACGCTTCAGTCCAAAGCAACTTTAAAAACATATTTAAAAAAAAAATTCCAACAAAAAATGTCGATACAACATACAACAAATAACTATGAATGTGCTATCAATGGAAAGTGGTTAGAAGTGAACATAACAGTTCAAACGGATACCTTGATTTTGGAAAATGATGACCTGGTCGGTTTTCTTCTGGGGGAGACAGACGAGACGTGCCATGAACTCTAAGACGAGGACTCGAACCCAGCGTGGCACAGCTCTGTAGTCCTTTGAGTTGTGCAAGATGTTGGTGACGATGATGGTTTCCAGAAGACTAGCCACCATTAGAGCCAGGCAGATAGAGAAAAACACGTCTGGGGAAAAAGTCAAATGAGGAGTTAATACCACTCACAGTTTCACATTTTACATATGTGACATTATTACTCGTGTCCACTTCAAAAACTGCACATTTTCAGTACTGGGGGCTATATGTGCTCCCTGGATATCGGACCCCATGACCTTGGTGTTGTTAGCAATAGTTTAGCTACCAGCCATAATGTCTGCATATTGTCAGCTAATAATTCAGTGACAATCTTTGTCAAGTAGAAGTACTCAGAAGTGGAATAGAGTTTCCAGTGACGGGCAGCAGTTCGTTCATGAGGAGCAAGAAGACGGTGTAGCCCAGGATGAGAGTCATTTTGAAGGCCGATCGGTCCACGCTCTGTGGGGGGAGGATGAAGCTGAAGAGGTCCAGGGTGATGAGGAAACAGCTGGGGATTATCAAGTTCACAACGTACAGGGTCGCTCGGCGCCTCAGGGTAATCTGGGGTCAAAAGTCGAATCAGAAAGGACTCACACCTGTGCAACACAGACACTGAGATTCTATTCTAAGTTCCATTATTTAACCTTAGATCATGGAATACAAATCAAATACATCAAAATTCGTGTTTTCATGTTAAATTCACAATGAATTACTTCTGGGCCCCTTTCAGTGAACTTTAACGTGAAGTGTCACTCACTTTTTTCCTGACGTTAACTATTCAGGTATAAGGATGAATTTAATGAAAACCATCGTAACACTTTTTGTTGGCAACACTTTATTTGGGTAGTCCATCTACAGAGACTTTACAGATGGTTTGTTGAAACTGAAATTTAGTCTTTCTAATTGTTCACTGAACATCGCCTTAGCCAAACCCAACCGCTAGCCCTAAACTTAACCAAACATTTTAGCTAATAGAGTTTCAGCCAATAGCTTGTTAATAATCTGAACATCTGTAGATAGTCTATAGGAGACCATCCAAATAAAGTGTGTTTATGATTTGAGCATCTGTAGATTGTCTATAGGGGACCATCCAAATAAAGTGTGTTTATAATTTGAGCATCTGTAGATAGTCTATAGGGGACCATCCAAATAAAGTGTGTTTATAATTTGAGCATCTGTAGATAGTCTATAGGGGACCATCCAAATAAAGTGTGACAGGTGTGTTCAGCGGTGGTGTATATTGTGCCCACGTAATAAGTGAGCTGGTCCCAGACACCGCTGTTTTTGGCGACTAGATCCTGTTTTTCCGACGACATGTCAAGCAGCTCCCACTCCCCCATGGTCTCCATGAGCTCCATGGAGCGCTTCAGGATGTCTTCCACCGGCTTCCCAAAGGACAAGCGCACAGAGGCAGCTGCACAGGGGGGAGATGGGGACATATGCCAGATTAGGTCACAGTGATCGATAGTGCAACCACTAATCCATCATCAATACATCTCAAATATTCATGTGGGTTGGCAACCACTTGTGATAGGTCGTGCCAATGATGCCCCTTGAAAGGGAGAGACAGGGAGGAACAAGTTGAACGATCATTACTTATTGTTTACATCAGTCTATTCACATATCTTTTAAGATTTAAAATAGTCTGCATAGGGAAAAACATTGAGAAAAATATTGGATGTTGACCAGACCATACTGACGTGAAAGTGTGTGGCGTTGGGTCACTAACTATCTCTGAGCGATTTGGGGTTTTAGCTTCCCTCAGATGTATGGCAGTTGGCTCACCGCTATGCATGTAGCTGTTGAAGGTGTACGAACACCTCTGTATGTCAAAAGGGAAGGTGTAGATATTAAGATTGCAGGAGGTCTTCGCTCCAACAGGCCTCCCGTCGGTCACGTAGCCCGTGTTGTTCACCCGCACGTATAGCGTGTCAGGGGCCTTGCTCTTATCCACACTGTGCTCCAATTACACAAGCAGAAAAGGTAAGCCATACCGATTGAGTCCATAGGGTTAAATTGAGCAATCAATCGATCAATTATTTTGTATTGATCCATTGGTCCAACTTCATTTACAATTCACTTCTATTTTATTTCTTTATAATAGCATGCCATTAACAGTTGACTTTGTCTTATGTTTTAGTTGTTGTGCATTCTAAAATCAGCATACCATATCAACAGCCAGGTTAAAATGAAGACTACATGAGGACTTAGTTTTGGGGTAGAGGTTAGGATCAGGGTAAGATGACAGCTGGTTGAATATTTCACGCATAATTAGCATGAGTTGGTAGACTAGCATGTACCATTTCAATAAAGTAAATTTTCTATTGCTATTCCTGATTCTATAGCCTACTCACAATTCATTTATCACCACGTCTGGCATCCATAGCTTCTTCCTGGGCAGCGTGATGGCAGAGGCTCCACATTCCTCAGGGTCCCAGCTCAGGAACTCGATCCTCCATGTCTGCCCAGTACAGTTATTTCTCAATTCAATCTGTCTCCCATAACTCAAACACAACTAACTACAGATTATATAAGAGCTGTTGCGTTTCTGAAATGTCATCAACTAGAGACTGACATCATGGGCCATAGCCCTTGTAACATTGAGTAACCCAAACTATATTTTCATCTAACACAAAATAACACTTTAGATTTTTTATTTGTTGATTATATTATTATTATTATAAAACTGTAGTTAAATATTAATGAAAGTCAAGTTCATGAGCCTAAAACACTTACCAATGACTGCCAGATAAAGGTTTTCAGTACTTGGGCTTTTTCGTCCTGAAAAATAAACATGCTTAAGTCTGTGAGCGAACAAGCGATCATGTTGTTAACATGAAATCAATTCAAACGGCATCTGAATAATTTCACAAAAAGAGAGAATTCTTGTTGAAACTCACCACGCCTAAGATGGCAAAGAGGGTGAAGTATATACTAATGTTGGTAGTCGTTTGCAGGTGGTTCACAGGACGCACATCGATCAAGTTAAAGATGTTGGCATTGAAGGCAGCAAGAAGAGATTGTGTAGTTGGCTCCGAGCAGTTTAGAGCCATTACAGGATTCAAGCACAAAGCTGTTTAAAGTCACCACAGGATTCAAGCACAAAGCTGTTTAAAGTCACCAAAGGATTCAAGCACAAAGCTGTTTAAAGTCACCACAGGATTCAAGTACAATGCTGAGGAAACTTAGAGTTCAGTATTTAAAGGCAGAGGAAATAGTTTCCCAGTATTTCTGTACTAATTAGTACTAAATTACTTCTGTATCTATCTATCTGTATTAGTTAGCTACAGTACTTTCTGTACCGCAGTAGTTTTATTAAGCTGTTTACATTTCGTGTTGAAATAGAAATGTAAACTAATGCAAGAAAAGGCCAGACAAAAGGAACTGGATGGAAAGAGTACACAACATCATTAGAAAACACTCAGGATTAAATCTTTCTTTATACCATATAAATATACCATTTAAACCACAGTACATAAATGCTATCTTACCATGTATAAATAGACTACAGATGGACAGGGGTACTCTGTGACAGCAATTCCATTTTTGACACTGTAATACATAGACAAATTTGATTTAGTTCAGTCATTGGTTAGATGAAATATTAGAAGAGGATGGTTAGGCACACAGGCACTGAATGAATAGACATATAAATGCAAATACTGTACAGCAGTCACAAATGTATTAATACAAAGCTTACTGTGATAAATATAATTTTACCTTTGATAGATGTGTGCAAACCATTGCCTCAGAACTTCTGACTTGGGCTTAGCGATATACAATCTATTGTATGTGTTTGTGTTTGTGTGAGTGTTGTTTTTATATCACTCATAAGTATTTAATCATCTCAACTCCTTTGACAGCTCATTTCCATAGACAAATAAGACAGACACCTTAATTTCCATGCGTCTGTTTTGCGTCTGTTTCTCTGTGTTGCAAGCGCAATCCAAAGTGTGACAGAGACGTGGTGTAGTAATGCAAATGTCTGGGTGCTTCGCAGGGAGAGAAAAAACAGCAAGCAAATGCAATGGTGGCCCGGCATTTTCCTGCGGCTGTCGGGTGGTTCTCCAGTACGTGCTGAGGTGAAGATGTGGCCACATGGGGAGAGAAGAACATCACTCAGACTGTGGACTAGACAGCGGCAGACATGAAGGGCAGAGGGGACGTGGTTTAAGCGTGTGCGTGCGTATGAGTGACCAGGTGCCATGATTTGAGCAAACATTACATACCCTGGTGCTCCCTTCTGTAACCCTAACCCTAATGTGGGTTATGTGTGTGCGTGTGTATGAGTGATTTGAGCAAACATTACCCCCCCCTGATGCTCCCCTCGGTAAATGGGCTCTTGGAGTCTGCATATGCAGATGTCTGTGATGCTTACAGCTTTGAATATTTGGGGTAAAACTTCTGAAACTGGTAACACCAAAGTGGTTTTGCCAATGATGCTGAGTTGAGTGAGACAGGGAGATAGACCTTTCAGTAAGTCCTTCTGAACCTCTCATGTATTTGTAAATGTTCACCAGTCCCAAAGTCATACTGGGTAATGTACATCATTTATATAATGATATTAGTTTGTGAGTGAAGACTATCATGGCATGAATGGGTATGTACGGGAGAGGCCTTATGTATAGTCCGCTGGTCATTCTCGAAAAATGAGCACTGACAGCCTGCCTGTATGGTCCTGAAGGGATTAATTTTTCCGATACTGACCGACTGATTATGCATTATCCTGCATATTATACGGTTACTTGCAACAACGATAAAAGACATTCCTCCAAAATGTATCTTTTTTGTTGCAGTTTCATGACTGTAGTACTGTAAAATACTGTAGTTCTTCATGCAAATAGAACTTTAAAGTTTCAGGTGTTGCGTAACAACGTCGTACTTGCTAACTTTAAGTCACACCGAATATCTGTTATGAGAAGTGTACAGATTATTTGCGAAATGATATGAAAGATGTGAAATAGAAGCACAAAACCCGTTGCCAGTGGCAGCTGTCATTAAGTTTTTGCAGCGGTCATTATAAAGAAATTCAATTCAGTGAAACTCTGCAGCATTCGGAGAAGACCTAGTCCTAGAACAATCCTGCATTAACCATGATTCTCTTATCCACAACGTCCCCCGTGAGTTTCATATTACCACAAGTTTGAGATAATCATGTTAACTACAGTTTACTTTGGTCACACTGGATGACATAGGACATGGATTCTTGTTATACGTTTTATTTCATATGCAGTGCTTGTGAGGTGATGATGGTGGACAGGGATGAGAAAGAGAAAGAGTGAATGTCAAATTCGAGTGAGATAAATGCAATCCAGTGTAAGAGGTTGTATTATATTCGTGATGAAGTTGTAAATGTGTGGGTTGTAGAGTGTAGTAAAGTCAAACCTATGTCTTAAAAGTGAAGTATTTTCAACAAAGGCAAGATTAAATGTGAATCAAATGGTTCAGGTTTTATTTCCCTTTTATTCACATACCACACAAAGCATTGATTGTTGATTGGTTGATTGATTGATTAAACACTTAACATGTCAAATTATGTCAAGACAACTACCCAGCTGTTATGAACAAATGATCTGTGTGAATACAATTGTTATTGGAATGCCTGTTTCACAAAGACTACAGTTGCATGTTACCATCATAATTTGTGGTTGACTTCAACAGCAATCTAGCAAGCAAGTTGTTATTTATTTAGCAGTATGAATTGTATAGATGTGCTCTTACTATCACTGTTACTATAACATTAATAGCCTTTTTGGATATTATTGGATGGATACGCAGGAAAAATTATTGCTTGATTTAATATCCTAAGTGATATCTTGATCATGACCTGTACTGTACTTCATAACATGGATTAGGGCTAACCCACTGACAGATCCAGCTCAGTGATCCTGGGAGTCACCGTACATGGAAATCCATATCACCAATATAGCAATGGAGCTGAAGAGGAGAAAGATGACATAACTACAAAATAAGAAGCGGTCAATGACCAGCGCGATGCACATCCAGTCCTCTGCAGTGTGGTCCGTTGTGTCGGGTTTCTCCAGCTGTCTTTGGACGTCTCGTAGCTCTTCTCTCAGGTGTTTGACCTCCAGCAGGCTGGGGTCTGCAGTCTGAGACTCTTTAGCGTCTCTGGTCCCATGTCGACTCTCTCCCTTCGAGGGATCGGCGGGGTTCTCTCCGTAGCTTTCTGTTGATTTAATTCATGATGAATAAATAATAAATGAATAATAAAAGTCTTATGAAACATTACAATGATACTTCATACTCAAAAACTGATTTGTTTGTAACATTTCCATCATAATGTATGTGAATCCACAGTCAACACAGACTCTACAGACTCCAAGCTATTCTGTTTATCATTTTTTTTGCTAATTGTTTTCTGAACCTACAAATGTGTGTCAGTCACCAAATTTTTTTTTTATTTATTCTGCTTTTCAGTACCTTGTTTTTGAGAAGGAGTGCCTTCACTACCTTTCTTTCCCATGCAGACTAGTGGTGCAAGGAAGTTTAGGAAAATGACTCTTATCCAGGTCGGCAGAGGGAGGTCACGAATGGAGCCACTTAGCATGTTAGTGATGAGAATGGTCTCGAGGAGGCTTCCCACCATAAGAGCCAGGCACAGGGAGAAAAACACATCTAGAGAGACAGTAGATGTTAGTGATGAGAATGGTCTCGAGTCAGGCACAGGGAGAAAAACACATCTAGAGAGACAGTAGATGTTCGTGATGAGAATGGTCTCGAGTCAGGCACAGGGAGAAAAACACATCTAGAGAGACAGTAGATGTTCGTGATGAGAATGGTCTCGAGTCAGGCACAGGGAGAAAAACACATCTAGAGAGACAGTAGATGTTAGTGATGAGAATGGTCTTGAGAGGCACAGGGAGAAAAACACATCTAGAGAGACAGTAGATGTTAGTGATGAGAATGGTCTCGAGTCAGGCACAGGGAGAAAAACACATCTAGAGAGACAGTAGAAGTCCAGATTGAGGATAACACAGGAAGTCCTGGCTCTAAACAGTTATGGAATCTTTTCTCCAATGAGAGGACAGCTCTAAAAGTTTGCACTGAGGACAGGAATATTCTTGGTTTTTCCCTCCTAGGTGAAAACATCTCTGGAATTTTGCTCTTGTCAAATGATGTTTCCTACCCTATGTTAGACTGTTGCTAAAATGCTTGTACCATTCTAAACCCCACTGGCGGACACTGTTCAACTTACTGATGAGTGGTATGGTGTTTCCTGTGACAGGCAGCAGGTCGTTCATGAGCAGCAGGAAGACGGTGTAGCCCAGGATGAGAGTCATTTTGAAGGCGGATCGGTCCACGTTCTGTGGGGGGAGGAGGAAGCTGAAGAGGTCCACTGTGATGAGGAAGAAGCTGGGGATCAGCAGGTTCACCACATACATGGTTGGTTGACGCCTAAGGGCAATCTAAAAAACAAACAAACAAACAAACAATCAAACAAACAAACTTGTATTTAAGTAACATGTGCAGTCGCACTCAACCTTCATTTAATGAATATATGTGTTTTAGTCGGTAGAGTGGGCTCACGAAGTAGGTGAGTTGTTCGCGTTTGGACTCATCAAAGTTGACTAAATCATGCTTGTAGGCCTTCATGTCTATGAGTTCCCACTCCCCCATGGTGGCTATGACCTTTTTGGACCTGTTGAACATCTCCTCCACCTGCTTTCCAAATGAGAGCTGAATTTCATCAGCTGCAAGCACACAAGAACAAAATGCATCAAAAAAAGTAAAAATAAAGTTTACTACTAATTTATCACCAGCCCTCCTAAAACACTTATGATTTCATTACAACATGACTTCAATTTTTTGCCATATGTTTACTTTCACTTTTTTAATTATCATGGTGTCATTTATAAGTTATTAGATTATTTCTGTTAGATATTTCAGACAGAACCCCTTTAAACCATTAATCTTATTTTTCAGTGAACGGCATTGTATTTTTATGCATTTTAAAGGTCAGACCGATGGCTAGAAACACCTGGGCATCTCACCGTGGTGTATCCAGGAGTTGAAGGTGTAGGAGCAGTTCTGGATGTCGAAAGGAAAGTTGTAGATGTCCAAATTGCAGGAGCTGATGACCTCCACTGGCAAGGAATCTTGTACAACCCCAGTGTGGCTCACCGAGACGTAGAAGGTCTCCGGGGCATTGTTTTCATCCACACTGAACAGGAGGATTTAAAACACAATTGTTTTGAAATTATATAACAGTATTATAAATTATATACAGTATTATAAGTCCTCAATTACCCCATTACCCAGTCTTTACCTAGATAACTATAGTCAATTTTATATAAGAACAATCTATATCATTTATATAAATTAGACAGCAAAGTAACTCACAATTCATCGATGACGATGTCAGGCACCCAGAACTTCTTCCTTGGTAGGGTGATGGATGCCGTGCCACACTCTACTGGGTCCCAACTCAAAAACTCTATTTCCCATGTCTGTGTCACAGCAGCAGAATTAGGCATTTAAAGTCCAAAAGACAGGATGGTAACATACACCCTCCACCACAAGACATAACAAGGCTGATGTCATATCCTGTTGTTAGCTGTCATGATAGTAAGGGGTCCAATGGCATAATGATGTTATATTACTGTTATTAGTACTCACTGACACCTCGTATGGTGTTAGTTACCATGACATTCTATTACCCCTTTCATACCAGAGAAAACCATTTTTTAGTATGAAAGGGTTGACCTGGGTTATTTCATTGCTTCTTGACCTGGGTCAGTCATGGATTGATTTTGGCGTGAATGACGCAACCCGGGTGGCTAACAACTACAATGTTGCTAACAACATAGTTCTGAAAAGAATGTATTAACAAAACTGGAGTTTCATATTTTGACGATGCAAATCTTAAAAACGAAAAATACACATACAGACTGTATCTCAAATTGTCCCGGGTTGCGACCAAGGTCCAATCTGAATTGGGTATAACCTGGGTATAACCAGTGTGGACTGTCTTAATTGACCAAATATGGAAAAACAGTGTATTTTACTTTGACAAGCAACGCACCATGTCGAACCAGATTAAGGTTTTCAGAATCTGCGCCTTTTCATCCTGAAAACACACATGTGCAAACAAGCGTAGAGTCACTCAGCATTGCTGAAACAGAGCATGCCTAGAGTATGTTCCACAGAGTATGTCATGTGCATCTTACACTTCTCTACAGCTCACAAGGAGGTAAGTATGTTATACAGAGTATGTCATGTGCATATTACACGTATCTACAGCTCACAAGGAGGTAAGTATGTTATACAGAGTATGTCATGTGCATATTACACGTATCTACAGCTCACAAGGAGGTAAGTATGTTATACAGAGTATGTCATGTGCATATTACACGTATCTACAGCTCACAAGGAGGTAAGTCAGTCAGTTTAATGTATTAGTTGTTATAAAGTTCTATCTTAAAGTAAGCGCCTTATTATATATTAAGAGCCTTGAGACAATATTATTGTTTTTGCGCTGTATAAATACAATTGAATTGACAGTCACTCACCACTCCCAGAATACCATACAGTGTGAAGGATATGCTGACATTAGTGGGGGTGTTCAGGTTGTTGACCGGACGCACGGCTGCCATGTTGAATATACTCTTATTGAAAGCAGTAAGGAGGGACCCGGTGGTCGGTTCAGAGCAGTTTAATGTCACCCCAGACTCCAGAAACAGAGCTTCACAGACAGATGTGAAATCCAGATTACCGACTTTGTGTTTACAGTTTAAGAGCATGTAAATCATGAAGAGGTTAAATATGTTTCATATACATATACATATACTCCTTACCCTGTGTGATGAAGCCATACACCATAACTGTGACGGAGATTTTTATCCATCGCTTTTTGTTCTGCAATACATAATTCATAAATGTGTAACAATGTCATTTGAAGCAAGACTGGAGTTGTATTCACATGGACCGCTTACGGGAGACAGGTGAATGTACTCTCAATGAAAAACACAGCAACCAGATTCAACATTAAGGTTGGTAAGTACTTATCTTACCTCTTTTCTGTATACATTCAGTGCATCCATTGGACCTGCATTCAGTGTGGTAGATACAGTGATGCTGTCTGAGAATGTCCTCAATCTGAGAATAAGTACTCAGGATTTCCTGTCTTTGCATAGACAAATTAGAGTGAGTCATTTGTTATGGCTTTTGGAGGGACCGTGCGGTCACAGCAGTCCACTTCAAATAAGTGGATTCAAAGTGTAAAAGTGAAAAACTGTGAAAGGTTAAGAACCCATGTCTTGGAGGTAACTTTATCTAAACAATGCAGGAATTCAGAAAGTCAATAAATTCCTTCATTTCCCTTGGGACCAATAAAGCATCTATCTATCTAGACCATCATATCGGCCAATGATATGATGGAGATTTATTATACTATTTTATACATTTTTGACACAATATTTTGCTCCAAACTCTACTCTAAACTAACCTCAAAATATGATTAGGTAAAAGATGCAAACATACACCTTACATGATGTAAACAAATATGCAAACATGCATAGGATAGAATAAGAATGGACTTTAATGCAGGTGTTCCGGCAGACTGCTGACAGATTTTACTCATACATGCCTGTGTGCTATATACACACACTGACATACAGACAGAAACTTGGTATTACTAGTCATTATTTTAACATAATATGAAATAATACAATGTAATATAACAATATCATATGTTTAGACACATTAGATAGCATGATGTTTTCTAAAACAATGCTTCTTAATTTCACTTGTTGTAATTTACCGTTACATTATGTCAAGGTCAAGATGACAAATCCACAGGACATTGCTTATTGTGAGTATGAAACTGACTTTTATTTTGATGCAATTTGTCACAAGCTACATTTTTTTGTTTATGTTTATGTTTATGCACAAGCAAGAGGTAGAGATCGGGGGGTATTCCAAGTACGTGGCTTAGTGACAAACCTGGGTACGTTTACTTAGAGTAAGTGGTAAAACTCCTAAAAGCAGAGTCCTGTGGCTTTGTTTTGTCAGGAGAATGAAGCCATCTGGCTCTTCTATTAGGAGGTCTACCACTTATTCTTTTGTCACTAAACCAAATACTTGGAATACCCCCCAGGGGTACGTTCGTCGTAGGATTGAAGCTAAGTTAATCAATTGGCCTTTTAGCCCGTTAAGATTAGCGAGCTGATTGAGAACAGCAAATATCGGTTCGTTAACGGCTGACCCGCATCCTAATCATGTGGTTCATTTCAAGCAGGCTAAAGTTATCATGGCATTTGCGCGTGCACGTCCTACTTCAAAAGGCAGGAAAGGTCGATCACCAAAACCATGATTTTCTAACGGTATAATGGTTCTAAACTCAAAGAAAAGGGCTCTTTTTTTCTCCGCTGGCGAGTAGGAGATGAACATGAACGCTTATGACGAATACAAGACCATAATCATGGCAAAATTCAACACCACCACCGCTGTGAGAGCAAGGTGTGTTGGGATGTTTATAGGGTTATATTTATGTATGTATACATGACGGCAAGTGTTCACTGGTATAGAGGTTTGCTCTGCCGGTTTGAATCTGCATGGTTGCTAGTTCAAATCCCCTCACCTCCTTCCTCGATGTAGTTTTACATTTCCTTGGAAGTCGCTTTGAATAAAAGCGTCTGTTAAATGACTAAATGTATTAATAACAAATGAAGCAGTGAAAATAAATTGTCTGTATTTCTCTCTATTCTTATCATGAGTCCACCGTAATCATTTTCTACAATAATGATATGCTATGGTGTACTAATAACACTCATATAATTATGAGTGCTTTGTTCTCCGCATCACCGACACTACAAAAATGTACCACTCGCAAAAAAGCGCAAGACAGTCAATGTGGTGTTTGCAATAAATGACTCGAGAAGGTCTTGTAAATTAATGATTCCTTGTCGGCTGAATCGGTAGCGCTCATACAAGAACAATGGATCTTGGCGATCGCAAAGAACTCTCTCCCTCCGCTAATCTAACTCTAATATCAGTCCTTGGTCAATGGGATCCCTCCTTTTTCCGGGGGTGTGGCAAGCTTATCCAGCTACACTTAAGTTAGCCTGCCCTGGAGCAGGTTAGTGCTAATCGATATGTAACTATAGTGATTTATCAAAAGTTGCTTCCACGAACCAAAAAGAGGGGCGTTTTTTATCTTAGCCTGAAAATTAGCTTGCTAAACCGTTTAGCGAGCTACGACGAATACACATATACACATCAGGTGATAACAGGTAACTGGTGAGGGGTGAGGTCAGAAGCACATGGAATCTGTAAACAGACAAAAACACATGGCAAAGCAAAACAAGAGTAAAAGCACATGTGCACAATGGAAACAGGGAACACCGGTTACGACTCCACCCAGGACTCTGGAGGTCCTCACAATATAAACTTGTGATAAATGCTCTACAAAGACCCTTAAGCATTTACTACATACAGGAAAGTTACATGTTTAATCACATGTTGATGTAAGGTGTGATAAATCCTCATACATTCAACCTACTCATCCCTTACATAGCATTTTCAGCTTAACCCCCACAAACCACTGGTCACATTTGTTCAATACATTCTTTTTCATACCGTAATCAATGCATTTAATCAACAAATGCCGTAAAACTCTACAAAATGTTGTGATTCTGCAAATCTGATTTCACACAACTATTCTACTAAACATGTTCAGATATACACACAGATATATAGATAGTAATAATTAAAATGTATATATATATATATCACACTGTAATTTTCAGATTAACTATTAGACTAGATGCTAATTAAAATGAGCTTCGTTAAATTATAATATGATGGTAGAAGCAGTATGGAGCCAGAGGCTCAGGGCCCAGAAGTACAATAAGCATGGTAGGCCTTAAGAAAGAATTAAGTGAAATGAGAAGGTATTTTCTGTTCCAAGAAAAGTGTGTTATCTTGAATGATACAATTTCTGGCAACAACAGACTTAAAAGTTTGTTGTATATCTTATTCTGAGTGAAAATGTAATAGTTAACTATAGTTGGTGGATGTGGCAGCTGCACACTGATAGGGTGTGAAGCAGTACCTGTGAGTTGTGTTCTGTGGTTTTACAGCCTGTCTAGTGAATATGAGGATGAATGTGACTCTACAGATAACAGATACCTTCTTGAGTTTCATTGTATAAATGTACTTGGCATTGACTCACAAAGTTCTGAGAAATATGCATGTATCTATAAAATGCAGGATTATTATTTGAAGGCAAGAATATGTTTGAAAAACAATACTAAATGTAGAGAATCAATAATCTACACTATCACAATAATTAGTTAGCCGCAAGCAGCAATCATCGGGGTCCAAGCAGTTTGTGCAAACTGGCTCAATAGCGAAAGGTTGAATGATTTGACCGCTTAAACGGGTGAAAAAGGACCATTTGAATTTGGTTAATGTTACGTAACAATTTAAAGAAGAAATTAATTTTGAAGATTTGAGGAAAACATGTTGTAGCTTGTTGTGGCTACATCTTCAGCTTCAGTATGTCGTCATGAATGAGCCAACAAAATGAAAAATAAAATAGGAGAAAACACTATATGACTGCTCTGCATGGTGGCAGTGGCGGACATAATAAAGTTATTATATTATTACAAAGAGCCCATCCTACAGCCCTGGTCTGTGTCGTCTCTACAACTGATACCAGCGAGTCCATATGACCAATATAGTGATGAAGCTGATGGTGATGAAGAGCAGATAGACACAGAATAAGAACCGATCCAAGACTCGGCCAATGTGAATCCAGTCTTCTGTGTTCTGGTCAGTTGCTATGTTCTTTTCCATTTGTTGTCGAATGGCGTGCAGCTCTCTCTCCAGCTTTCGGAAAGCCTCCTGATGCAGGTCTGCAGCAGCCGTCTCACTTACTTCCTGCCGTGGAGGCTGAGGATCCACTAGAACAAGGACACAGGGTTGGTTTTAAAACAGTTTCATCTAGTATGTTCAAAGTATTGCTGCTGCTGCTGCTGCTGCTGCTGCTGCTGCTGCTGCTGGAAGGTGATAGACACACATCTACAGCTAGTGGTGGTTTAGCCTATGAATGGATGGCTTTGAGTTGATACTTACACTGTGTACATGAAAGCTGTAATGACATTGATCATTAAACCAGGCAAAAAGACGGGGAAATATTTTTCTGAAGACAAACCAAACTAACTAGATAGGAACCATTATTGGGTGGTTATCATTATCAGTGTGTTAGCGACGTAACAAACCTTTGTTAACTAGCGTTTAGTTCACAATCCAGCGTATCAGAAGAAGATAAGGGCTAGTCATTGTCTTTGTGGAGTTTAATGCAAAGGTAATCCTCTGTGGATGGCTGTTTTGCATGTTGTGCAGCAGCTCCATCCATTCAAAACAGGTGGTCCTTGACCAAGCCACTACATTGCATAGACCCACTGTTGAGTTTGTTGGTCTCTCTTGGTAAGTCTCTCTTGGTATGTCTCTCTTATGACAGCAACAAAAGACAATACCCCCAGCATGAAAGGCACATTACAGATAGAATTAAAGATTGACATGTACTTGTTTACATCAGTGGTACTAATCATTACTTTCTTTTTAAGAGAGGAGTGGATCCTTCCACTAGATCAGGGGTGCCCAATGCGTCGATCACAAAGCTTATGGTGGTAGATCGTGTCATTTAAAAAAAAAAAAAATTTAAATAAAGTTTTTTTTTATTTTTTTATAAATCGCCAGATCACAATGGAAGTGATTTAAGGTTACCTTTCTTATAGAACAGATATAGCTTTTTCGTGTATTAAACAAAATAAAAAGCCTTATGTTATTTAGCTGTGAATAATGAAGGAAGCAATAAATCCGATTATTATCCAAACCCTTAAGAGCTGTTGCCATGGAGATTTAACGTTACTTTCTGTTTGAAGATAAGGTAGCAGCGAGTGTTGAAGAATAGATGACTTGAAATTGCATGACTTTAAATTAATATATGAAATTGAACAACATCAACAACTTTACGGATAAAATAAATAAACAAGGATAGCAAAACAGATTGATACGCATAGAATGAGAACGGCAGAAACGCAGGCAGGACGTCAGATGACGAGACAGATCACAGTGACACAGGCTGTTTTTTCCCCTCATATGTGAAGGCTGAGACATTCATAACATTTTATTCAGTCTTACTGATGGTCCTTCTATAATGCCAACAGGTGCACTGTGTTGTGGATAAGTTTTGTAGTCCTGGTAATCTTTTGTTTAGCATTTTTGTTCTTGATGAATGAATGTTTGTTTTAATCAGTTATTTTTCAACAAATAACTCAATTTCGATTACAAAGAGGAAAATTCGCAACAAACACCTAAAAACACAGCAACTTTCATCTGAACTTTTTTGAAAAGCTCCCTCGAAATCAAGAATTTTAGGCCGCAACTATCTCAAATAATGTCACCAATATCACCATGATTCCTTTAAGTGTCTGTGTCGGTGCCCCCCCCCCACCCTTTTTTAGCCATGCATAGTCTCTATTTATGAACATGTTTTGTGGTAGATCATTTTTAGTTGGTCATTTTAAAAGTAGATCACAAGCCAAAAGAGTGTGGGCACCCCTGCACTAGATGGTTCCAGCCAAACTGAACCCTTGTTATTTCATTTGAAACGCACATTAATGAAACACACATACCTTGATTGTGAATCACTATGACCTGGGCATCTGGCTTCTTCTGGGTTAGACAGACGAGACGTGCCATGACCTCTAAGACGAGGACTCGAACCCAGCGTGGCACAGCTCTGTAGTCCTTTGAGTTGTGCAAGATGTTGGTGACGATGATGGTTTCCAGAAGACTAGCCACCATTAGTGCCAGGCAGAGAGAGAAAAACACATCTAGGAAAAAAGACAGATCATGAGGTGAACACACTCACAGTATTAAAGCCTTAGGGTGCAGAAACTGGTATTATGAAGCTATTTTACAAATGAAATCTTCCTAAGAGAAGACAGAAGAATTTTCCTCTCAGGTGAAGTTATGGAATATTTTCTCCAATGAGAGGGCAGCTCTGCAAGTTTGCACTGAGGACAGTAATGTTCTTGGTATGATATTTGCTAATTTGTGCTAGCCTGTTGCTAAAGGCTTGTACCATTCTAAACCCCAGTGGCGGACACTGTTCAGCTTACTCATGAGTGGTATGGTGTTTCCTGTGACGGGCAGCAGGTCGTTCATGAGCAGCAGGAAGACGGTGTAGCCAAGGATGAGAGTCATTTTGAAGGCCGATCGGTCCACGTTCTGTGGGGGGAGGATGAAGCTGAAGAGGTCCAGGGTGATGAGGAAACAGCTGGGGATCAGCAGGTTCACCACGTACAGGGTGGGCTGCCGCCTCAGGATCAACTTAGAAAGAGATTCAGAAAACTGTGAAGATCCTCCTCTTCCTTCTGTGTTCTTAATTAATTGATAGGTAAAATGCATTTTCTGTTTCTGTGTATATTGCACATGGGAGTCAGGGATAGATTTAAAGTCAAGGTAAGTATTCATAAGATATAATAAGTTCTTTCTTAAGAAGTATATTCTTCAATTTTACAACATGATTTTAATTTCACACACACACACACACACACACACACACACACACACACACACACACACACACACACACACACACACACACACACACACACACACACACACACACACACACACACACACACACACACACACACACACACACACACACACACACACAAACACATAGGTGAATATAGATATAGTCCCACATGGACTGGCTGTTTCTCCTGCACATACGTGAACATAGATATAGTCCCACATGGAAGGATCACTGATGTTGTATTGGAATGATGTCATGTTGATGAGCTCCCACTCTCCTTTCATCTCCATGTATGTGTTGGACAAATCCAGAATAAGCTCTGCAGGGAGGTCAAGACTCAAGCGGATGTCATCAGCTGCCAAAAAGACACATCATCATAGGAAAGGCCTCAATGAAGGCCAATTCAGTTTCAAAGTAAGTAGCCACTTTGCAATTAACACCATAATTCCCATGGTTTTAAAGAGCATTTAGGAGCTTCACCATTCAAATATCGGATCTAGTTTACCTGCATGTAAGTAGGAATTGAAGGAATATGAACAGTTTTGGATATCAAAAGGGAATGTGTAGATATCCAGGTTGCAGGAACTGATCACCTTCACCGGTGCCATGTCAACGACAGTGCCGTCGCTGTAGACGTACACATAGGAGGTCTCTGGGCCTGTGTTGGCCTCCATGCTATCATCAGAACACACATCAGACAACGGAGGAATTACTTGAAACTGTCAGCATTTTTCTGGTACATGTTTGCAAAGCTTATGAGAGAGATTCGTCTGAAACTTGATGGTACAGTTGAACAGTTGAAACTGCTGTACAGTTACTCCACTGTACTCCTGTTAGATCTCAGTTTGAAGGGTCTGAGTGTGTTCGTACACAACAGCACAGCAATTCACTCACAATTCGTTGATGACGATATCTGGTGTCCACAGGTTTGCTCTGGGCAGGGAGATTTTATCCGTCCCACACTCCTCTGCGTCCCAGCTCACAAACTCATTCTGCCAGCTCTATTAAAGCAAGATCCACAAACACAAGTCTGATTGTTCACACGGAGCACACACTTCACACACTTTACAGTAGTATTCTCATCAAGCACACACTTTACAGTAGTATTCTCATCAAGCACACACTTTACAGTAGTATTCTCATCAAGAACACACTTAACAGTAGTATTCTCATCAAGCCAATATGACACTGCAGCCCAGCACTGATGCCAGAAATTGCAAACTGTAGAACGGCTGAACGAACCACATGCTCACCAGGCTAAGCCAAATGAAGGTTTTCAACAGCTGTGCCTTTTCATCCTAGAGAGAAAATATCAACAAATCATATGACATTTAGCTTTGCAGTTCCATGCATTACATTAGTCAAAGGCCAACAACAGTTGATTTTGTGCAGTCAGGGTTTCCTCACCACGTCCAAGATGCCATACACTGTGAAAAAGATCCCTACGACAGAGGGGCTGCTGAGCTCACGGACAGGACGGACGGCTCTCAGGTTGAACACGCTGTCTCTGAGAGCCGCTAGAAGGGACTCTGTATCAGGCTGGGTGCAGTTCAGACACACAGCAGACTGGAAGATCACACCTGATGGACAAGATAAGGTATAGAATGTAGTATGAACACATGATATGAACACTGCTATACCAGTACTACATTAGTATTATTTCATATACATCTAGTCAATATTTAATTTAAAACATATATTTTTATTGAATATCGAAGAGCAATGAAGTAGATATGTGGACAATAAATACTTTTTTGTATTAATTTATAGGTTTTTAAGTTCATATTTGCATTTTATTGTGCAGTTCCTTACTTTGTATGAGCAGGAGACATACGAGGACAGGGATCCTTTGGCCATGCAGACTCCATCGCTGCGCCTGTCACAATCATAAATCATGTGAATTCATTTTCAATTGGTCTGGTCATTTGTGTTCCAAGATTTCTGTTGACATTAACGGTATAATTTTCAGATTATAGATTTGCTTACCTTCAGAGTGGTTTCAGTACCTCCGTCCATTTAAATGTGGTCCTCTGAATTACCGTCCGGTGTGTCAGCAGTATTAACCTTTGTAACGCACTTGTCATCATCCCTGTCTGAGACTGTGTATAAAAACACACTTCTGTTTTGCATAGTCCCATGGGAACATTGAATGTCCTAACGCCAGTATGTCCTGACATGCGGTGGCTACTGCAACACAAATCCAGTGGTTACAGGTGAGCGTGACATTGAAGAACATCTTCATACCGCAGTGGCATAGGCTACTCATACTCGGCCCCAGTGCAAGATATCTCTAGAAATGCCAAAACTGATTAAGAAAATGATACACATGTTAAACCATAAGATAAGCCATCTTCATAAAAAAAGTTGAAATTAATGAATGAGAGCATTGTACTTTACATTAGTGATCTATATGTAGTGTATAAGACATATCTAAGTGATAGTAATAGATAGTTATGGTATAATTATGGTATAGTTATGGTTATAGTGATTCATGTATGCTGCTCATTCTCTTGCTGCTTGCTTCGGCATCATGGAATCAACTGCCTGGTCATTGAAGTGACCGATAATGAATTTATGAAGAAATAAACCATTATTAAATGTACTTGGAAAGGTTTTCTGTTAGTCAATATTTCCTTTGTGGAAAGTTACTAGCTATTAGGAAATGAAGTCTTACACTTAGTGTTTGATTTGAAATGTAAATAGATTTCAAGGAATTTTCAGGACTCTTTGCAGAGATTTATTTGATCTTGACTGTATGCATGAGCCTGTTGGTGTGCGTAGGTTTGTGCGTCCATGTGTACTTAAGGGAAAAGGGTTCTTTGTTTTGATGTAGCCGACTGAAGAGTGGGACAAAGTATTTGTGAAAACCCACACCACTTGGTACATGTAGTCCCAGTCAGCATAACTGATCCCATTCACCTGTCCACAACAGGCCCCACAGTGAGCGGCCTCACGTTGACTTACTGATTGCCCCACTCTTTGTCATTCTCGCCCAGATTCTCCCTGGAACACCTGACTCGGATCCTATTCACCAGCTTGACTATCAGCACCTCGATGTTGGCTGTCTCCATCTTGGCTTTGCACTTGCTGCATCCCTGTCATAAACAACACATTTTGACTGTTCCTCTCTTAGCGTAGGTGTAAGTTGGCAACTAGACACTAGAGGCTAGTATTGGACAATGTGGAAGTCATCACTTTCAGGCCAAACCCATTTTTAGTGCTTTAGTCATTCTAGTCTAACATATTGCCCTCAAACACATTCCCTTGATGAAATACTTCAGTTCATATTATTCCACTTCACACATATACACATACACACACACACCCATGCCCACTACACACACTCACACATGCACACTACACACACCCACACTTATACACATACACAGACACACATGCCCACTACACACACTCACACTTATACATATACACACACTCACACATGTACACACCCACACATATACTATACAAACTATTATTTGGTTAAAAATGGGCAGACATTCTGTTGAATGTTTGTTTTCTTTAGTTACAAGCGCACAACATAATTAATTAATCATTAATAAAATAATTTTAGGAATCATTGGTACTGGTTACTGTTACGCCCCCAAATTTTGTGGCCCTATGGTGCAAACAAACACTCCACCACTGACCCAAAACAACTACTAAAAACACTTTTTTTTTTTTTTTTTAAGTACCAAATCCATGGGATTTATTACAAACAAGTACACAACATCTACATGAGTAGATCTACACTACACTACATTAGAGTACTAGATTGTTTGTCTGATCTGATCAGTATACAACTTCCCATAGACCCTGCTCTACACCTTCTCGTTGATGACTCTCTAACTTGAATGAATGAAAGATCTAGGAAAATCTGCCTTGCCGGTTTAACAGCAGCCAAGAAGGTTATTGTACAAGTCTGGGTGCCACCCCACAATTTATCTTTCGAACATTGGTTGAATACCCTTTTGGACATTCTTTTTCTTGAACTTTCCTCTGCCAAAGTAAATGGTGCAACCCCACGAACACTTAGAACCTGGAACAATGGCATCTCCAAAGTGAAGGACATTATAATGAAAAAGAACAAATTTGAATGTGAGACCTGTTGACATCAGTCAGTGTGTTTACATGATGGTATAATTCGAATCTTTGCTTAGTCGGACTATGCTTTCTTTCGAGGGTAGGTGCTATTATCCCAATGTACATGGCAGTGAATAAATCGAATCATTGGCCGAAAGCATGTCATATCCGATACGATAGGTGGCGCTGTTTTTATTACAACTAGTGGTGATACAGCCCTTTCCGCTTGACCTCTTCACCACTACCAATAACAACAACAGTTGATTGAGCATGAATCGCGTCTGTTCATCGGTCCAGAAATGCGTGTTGCCTCTTGGGTTGTTTGTTTGTTTCTTTCTTTCTTTCTTTCTGCCAGGCCGATGTGTTTATAAGTTACATTATTCAAAGGTGAAAGATAAAAGGCGAGAGAAACGCACGCACATTCACACACGCGCGCAAATAATGGGTTACAGCCTAAACGCATTGCCCTTCTGCCAGTTGCATCAAATTGTTTTAGTACTTCTTCGCTGTCGATTTCCAAATCTGTGTGAATATTCATGAGAGCAAGTCCAGTCAGTCTTTTGTCAGTCATCGTACTTCGTAAGATATGTCTTAAGACGCCCCATTGTACTGAATGACCGCTCAGCAGACGCTGTGGAAACGGGCAAATGTGCCGAACTTTCCAGGGCTTGATAAAGCTCACTGCATTTGGGCTGTAGCTCATTTAGCTGTTTCCAGCTCTATATCTGCATCGTCAACGCTGGGCATTAGTTGTCCGTACTCCGATTTTATAGTTTCCCCATCGTAATAAATATGCATTCATGATATTTTTCTATGACCCAGTTTGACAGGTATTGGTCAGGTAATAGTCGAGTGACAGCTGATTTCACAAGCATTAACTTTAAACCAGAATATTATAACGTGCCGGCATAGTCGCCCCGTAATGCCGTGCAGCGGGCGCATACTGTTATACTTTATGTTATGCATGACGTTCCCTAGGCTATATGTTCCTTACCGTTCTAATTACATGTCGTTGTTCTGTGTTGGGACAGAGCTTATACAGGTGGGTGACGGTAGCACAGTCTGTTCGTGGTAACTTGCACCAGGGCATAAAGCCCGTGCCATTGTGACAGTGTGTTGTGTTTTAGTGTTTAATAAAAAGCCATAACAAATATACCACGCTTCCGTGATTTGTTACAATATAATGGTCTTGCTTCTATAATGTATAAACACGTAGGTTACAGGGTGGGTGTGGCAGAGAGAGAGAGGGAGAGCGATGATGCACACGGATATATCAGATTTAGCGACCGGAGCAAAGTTATGTTGCTGTAACGTTGAACTCTTTGCAATCAATAAATACAGTACTTAATAGGCTAATTGATACAATATCTCCTCGTTTGAGTGTGGTTGTTTGAGTGCAATGGGAGTGTATGATCGTTATTGTCTATAAAGCAGTGTTTCTCAAACTTTTTCAGACCAAGGACCACTTAGCCAATAAAAAAAAATTCGCGGACCATTTAACTAAATATCCCCGGAACAACATGCCTCCTACCCAAGACCTGGCGCCAGACAATTGTTAGCGCACACATGATTTTCGCGGGTGGGCTCTCCTTTTGTACGTACCAGTAGGCTAGTTATAGATATGACAATGCGCAAGGCAAAGCATCTGGAACCCTGCTCCATGCGTGACTTGGTTATGTTACAAACTATAGTTCGCTCACAGCCTCATACTCCCATCACACACTCAGACAGACATCACAAAACACATCGATGCGCATACTGACCGCAGTATTTCACTACCAACAGTAGGCTAGCCCACTGGCATTAATACAGCCATCCTAGTAGTCAACTTTTCATAATTAAGAGCTGTCATTATCCAACGTCACACAACACAGAATATAGCCTAGTTATCATCTTGCTGTCTCAGCGGGAGAAAAACACAGTGTTTTGAATGCAACTCCGCGGCGAGATAATTCCCAAAGAGGCTGAACCACTTTCTCCTTGTCTATGTTAGAGGCTTTCTCATTTAATTTTCTTTTCATAGTTCCTGTCTTAAGCCACCAATCCATGACCTTGTTAATAGATTAGGCAACTCTTTATTAGATTAGGCTACTACTGGCTGTGTTCTCTTCGTTCTGAGTTGTATGTTAGAAATGTCGCAATAATTTACTTGTGGCCGTCGCGGACCACACTTCATCATATTTGATAGAATGAAGAACAAATTAGTTGTGAATACTATCACCGAGTTTGAAAGGTATTTGGTCAGGTAACAGCCCTTTGACAGCTGATTTGCTTTCTGATTTGACAGTACTGCTGTGTGTTTTAAGCAAATAAAATGTGGACTGTTTACAAGCGGGCACCTGCTATCGTTGATTATACAGTAAATACGTTGTGAAATGAAACAAAAACACATCACAGTTAAAGATGTATTAGTATTGATTGATTCACATCGATATGAATGGATGACATGACTAACAAGTGGTGGGAAATTAATATGAAAGTATTTGTTCGGTGAATTAGCGCGTTCTGTCCAAACAGTCGCAGTCAACGTTTTTGTCAACACTGGCACCACATAAGTATCGTCATTTGAACGTCCTTATACGTTTTTAAGGAGGGGTTGTAAAGGTACTCATATCTTCGGACCTCTTCTGTTATGTTTGTTCATAGTCAACAAGAATAAGCTTGTGAGACAGTCTGCAGGATATTCATAAATAAACGTGTCATTAGTATGAACAGTTGAGACAACGTATCGTCTCTTTCGTCTTCCGGGTCACGACCTGGCAGGGAGGGAGGGAGGAGGGCGGCGGGATCTCAAGCATGCGCAAAGACGCAAAGTCCAGTTCCTTATCCAATTCACCGTTACATGCCGCAATAGTCGAACTATCAACTGGATCGGATCGAGTTATCCAGGGGTGTTAGTCCGACTATGTGCGGTCCGACTACGATCCGACTAAGGTGCTTACATGAAACGGATAATGCGATTTCAGTCCGACTAAGGCAGTTATTCGAATCCATGTAACCACGGTCACTGTGCTTTGTTGATATGATTTGTTATATGAATATATCTCATGTGAAAAAAAAAAAATCCCAGGCTGAGAGGCAGCAAGACCAGCAGTCCCCAAGCTAGAATTCAATTCAATTCAATTCAATTTTATTTATATAGCGCCATAACAATACAATTGTCTCTAGGCGCTTTACAGAGCCCAGAGCCTGAACCCCCTTAGTGCAAGCACATTGGCAACACGGGCAAGAAAAAACTCCCTGTTAGTCAGGAAGGAACCTTAAGCAGAACCACGACACATAAGGGGGGACCCATCTGCTTGAGGTCGGCCGGGTGGAGATAGGAAGGGGGGATGGGGGAGGGTTGTGTGGCAGAAGGGGATGGGAAACAACAGGTGTTGTACATATCCTGCATTTGGTAGGTGTACATAATATATATACAGACATCCGGTGGTAAATGCATGATACAAACAAGACCAGTTTAGTGGGTATATACTGTGCTCAAAGGTTTGCTGTTACAGGGGTAAGGGGAGTAGGAGCAGAGAAACATGTTGATGGTGGCGATGTTATATATTGTATATAAATGCTAGCATAGGGTATGAGGTAGAGTAAGTGTACGGCAGTGCGGTGGCGGTGGGTGCAATTGGCAGAGGGTTTCTACGGGTAGACCGGGTGGAGAGACTACAGCAGCGTCCCATAGCGAAGATAGTCTGGATTTGTAAGGGCAAATGTTACACCCAGGACGCTGCGCTCGTCTAGTGAGCGTCGTTTGGCACTGCCGTCCGTGCAAGCACGGCAATCCAGACTATTTTCATTTGTAGTTCCACGTTGGTGGAACAAACTGCCTAGTACTACCAGAGCAGGGGCGTCCCTCTCTACCTTCAAGAAGCTTTTGAAGACCCAACTCTTCAGAGAGCACCTCCCCTCCTAACTGGCACCTGACTAGCGCTTAACTTGCACTTCAGCAGTTACATTCCTGCACTTCTTTTTCCTCTTTTCTAGGTTGTTGTTTTTCTAATTCTCATGTAAAGTAGTATTTATTGTTACACCATGCTTTTTTATTGCTCTTAGCTTGACTGTTCTCTCCCTTGTACGTCGCTTTGGACAAAAGCGTCTGCTAAATGACTAAATGTAAATGTAAATGTAAATGGATTAGGAGAGAAAGAAAAAGAACAGTGAGTGGGTAGAGTTTGGCTGTCCATGTGCGTAGTTGAGGAGTAGTGGGGGTGAGGAGCAATGTTTCCACTTCCATCAGCAATTGGAACATGCTACAAGGGAGAGAGAACATTTTTGTTAGTAGACATTTATTTCAGAAACAGATAAGGAGATACCTTTGGGTAGTAGATTTACAGTAGGCAATATGGCCATTTTATCAGTATTATTATAAGCATTAGCAATGTGATATGAGAGGAGAGGGAGAGAGAGAGCGAGAGAGAGAGGGAAGCCTCTCTCCTGCAGCAGGAAACTGGAGTCTTTATCTGCTGCTTGATCACCTGGCCAGGTGCATCTCATCTGTCAATCAGGGGTAGCACAACCTGGGCGAAGCTACAGAAAAGGGAAGGGAAGTGATAAACAAAGAACAAAACACATGTGGCCGTAACGGTTAGACTATTTTAAAATGTGGCAAGACTGAGAAATATGACAGAGACTGAGACGTGTGCCAACCAACCCCACTCTCCCCTACAGTACACTGTCACTAGCAGTTAACTACATACATACCTGTAGATTGCAATGACATCATGGAAGAAGCTCACTATAAATATATAATGAATAATACAAAATGAAAAGCGCCAAATGTAATATGAGAAATGTCTGGACGCAAATTCTATTCTCATAGCCTAGAGTGGTTCAAGAGAAAAACAGGTTAAGGCCCGGAAAGCAATGGGTTTCCCTGCTCTGAAATGTTGCTTTGGACGTGTTACAGCTGCAGACCACAGTGCTTGGATACGGCATTGATAACTCCTGTGCTTGGATACTGCATTGATAACTCCAGTGCTTGGATACGGCATTGATAACTCCTGTGCTTGGATACTGCATTGATAACTCCTGTGCTTGGATACTGCATTGATAACTCCTGCGCTGCGCTAATGTGTGCATTTGGGATTCCATTGATGAGGTGCGTTTGTGTTAGGATTCACTGAACAGGTAGGTTTGTGCATAATGTCATTGATGAGTCGGATGCTACCGACACAGTTTCACGTGACCATGCCAGAGACGCTGGAGATGTTTTAAAATGACACAACAGACTCTCTTTCATTTCCAACACTCACATCTCAGTGCAATTTATTTGAAATAAGCTTGTAAAAATATATGATAGCAGAACAGCAAGGCAACAATCACTGCCCAGATTGGTGATCATGTATGAATCGATCCAGATGGCTGTTACATTTGATGACGCCAATAACTGACGGGGGAAACATTAGGTGGTAAATTAAATAAATAATATTCTGTTAAATTCATTAAATTAAACTCAGATACATTTACACATTAAGAAGTAGTTGCCTGATTTAAAGGGCAATACATAAAAATAAATTATATTCAAAAACATTTTAGGCCTTAATGCTGGAGAGGTGGTTTGTTTCGACAACAGGCTTCTAGCCACTGGAAAGTGCAAAGTAATGCATAGTATTTGTAACTGTCACTGTTCCAATGAATACATGAAGCCCCAGACAGTATAACCCTAGTCCCAGAGAGTATAACCCTAGTCCCAGACAGTATAGCCCTAGTCCCAGAGAGTATAGCCATGAAGCGCCCTACAGTAAAGCCGTTTTATTCAGATTTTCGGCAGATGCCTTTTTGGCAGGCCTCACAGTGAGAAGACTCGTGTGGTCCCTCGGATATCCCAACAGGTCGAAACCCCCTGTTGTTCTGGCCCAGGTTTTCCCTGTAACACCTCATGCGGATTCTCTCAACCAGCTTGTCCAGCAGCACCTCAATGTTCTCTAGCTCGAACTGGGGCTCCTCCATCTTGGCTTCCTGGCACCTTTTGCAGTTCTGTCGGAACCGACGCGCTTTGACTGTTCCCGTCTTTGTCCTTTCCTGCAGCTGAAAATCAAACACAACCAGCACCCTTTTGGAGGGCCAAGTCCTCTTACACTTGGAGCAGGTGAACCTGGAAGTACAGAGGGAGAAACACATAAGACTGACAGCCATTGTGATGAGTCTGAGAAACTTGTTGGAGGAAATGTTGGCACTGACATAACACTTCTTATTTCCTCTGAATATAGACTCTGCAGGAGTACACACCCTTTACTAAATGTGCAAATAGCTAGGACACCTGACCTGACTCACAAGACTCCTGATTGGTTGATACAGAAGAATATTTTAGTCGCTGTTTATCTATCACAGAAGAACTCCAGGGACAGCTTTCATTTCTCAAAGAATTATGTCCGTGACAGCTATCAGCTGACATGCAATGGCCACTTACTTTAAGCATGACATTAATTTAAACATGTCTTAGAGCATTTTGAAAAAACACTTTAGATCCTAACCTTTAGGCTACCTTTAGGCTGTAAGTTCTAATACATTTCTAGAACATCGTCTCAAAAGCTGTACTCTACTCATCAACATACTGTAGTTGCCAGTTGATTTAAATATGTAATAACATTAATGTCACTGAAGGATAATCTGTGGATTAATGAATGTCTTTAAAATTGTATTAAAATCTCACCTTGCAAAAGCTCCCCGGATGTACTGATACCAGTTATGAGCTGGGTTCTCTGGCTCAATGGAGTCATCAAACTCAATACTCCAGCTGTCACCATGAAGCTCTTCAGTCTTCTCCTCAAAAATACGCTTCCAGTCCTGAAATGACATTGTTGCTTTTTAGTTGCCTTTCCAACGAGGAGATCCTAGCCCTAGTCCTAAAGAAGTCTGTCACATGAGACTGTGTGGCTATGTGATGCCCGGAGCAATGCCTCAGAAATGAAACTTAAAGAAATGAAACCTGGAAGTGTTTCTACTTTCCATTTCCCACTTTGTACTGTTGCTTTTGCCAACCCTATTTTAGTAGCTTGGCCACACACTTTGCAAGTCCACACACTATGCTATTGTAAGTAAAACATAAAATCCACATCATTTATGTTTAACACAGACCTGTCACAAGGTTTCTCTTCTTATGACATATTGTTTGCTGCCACCTGCTGGACACTGGAGTTCCTGCTGTTGCTGACTTGAGTTGTGGTTTCCTGTCTGCAGCATCGCCGGTATATAGTCATTGCTCTGCACCATAACAAGGATGTTGTATTGGAATGATGTCATGTTGATGAGCTCCCACTCTCCTTTCATCTCCATGTATGTGTTGGACAAATCCAGAATATGCTCTGCACGGAAGTCAAGACTCAAGCGGATGTCATCAGCTGCCAAAAAGACACATCATCATAGGAAAGGCCTCAATGAAGGCCAATTCAGTTTCAAAGTAAGTAGCCACTTTGCAATTAACACCATAATTCCCATGGTTTTAAAGAGCATTTAGGAGCTTCACCATTCAAATCTCGGATCTAGTTTACCTGCATGTAAGTAGGAATTGAAGGAATATGAACAGTTTTGGATATCAAAAGGGAATGTGTAGATATCCAGGTTGCAGGAACTGATCACCTTCAACGGTGCCATGTCAACGACAGTGCCGTCACTGTAGACGTACACATAGTAGGTCTCTGGGCCTGTGTTGGCCTCCATGCTATCATCAGAACACACATCAGAGACAACGCACAAATTACTTGAAACTGTCAGCATTTTTCTGGTTCATGTTTGCAAAGCTTATGAGAGACATTCGTCTGAAACTTGATGGTACAGTTGTCCAGTTGAAACTGCTGTACAGTTACTCCACTGTACTCCTGTTAGATCTCAGTTTGAAAGGTCTGATTCAGTTCGTACACAGCAGCACAGCAATTCCCTCACAATTCGTTGATGACGATATCTGGTGTCCACAGGTTTGGGCAGGGAGATTTGACTCCTCTGCGTCCCAGCGTACAAACTCATTCTGTCAGCTCTATTAAAGCAAGATCCACAAACACAGGTCTGATTGTTCACACGGTGCACACACTTTACAGTAGTATTCTCATCAAGAACACACTTTACAGTAGTATTCTCATCAAGCACACACTTTACAGTAGTATTCTCATCAAGCACACACTTTACAGTAGTATTCTCATCAAGCACAAACTTCACAGTAGTATTCTCATCAAGCACACACTTTACAGTAGTATTCTCATCAAGCACACACTTTACAGTAGTATTCTCATCAAGCACAAACTTCACAGTAGTATTCTCATCAAGCACACACTTTACAGTAGTATTCTCATCAAGCACACACTTCACACTTCACAGTAGTAGGGGAGAGCGGGGTAATGTGAGACATTTTTTATATTTGCTCTCCTCTAGGCGAGCTAAATTGATATATCAGTAAAAATGTACACATTTCCCATTAATTCAGGATGTCTCCTAGCAATTGAAATGATCAGAATGTCTTCAGGACAAAGGGCAGGTAAAATATGATTGTTTTTAAAAAAGTGGTCTTGTGTCTCACTTTACCCCAGTTTAGGGGTAAAGTGAGACAGACCAGAGAAATCAAGAGGTAAAGTGAACCACTTACTTTTTCCACTTTAAAGCTACCATAACAACACATGTTGTAACAGTAAGAATACTGACAGCTAGATTGACAACCACACATTCCAAAACTAATATCGGACTAGTAACAGAATCAAGGGGATTGGTCAATTAAGCACATTTTTTTAAACACTTGAAAGTAACTCCGAACAAAATCATATACAACATAATATAATTCAAAATGTTTTTGTTAACATTCAAATGACAGATAAAACCAGTTAGATTAGAACACAGTCATGGGACCATAATCAGAACCAGCTAGAACAGCCTGGGACTCAGAACACAGGACTAGACCCACCTGGATTAGAACATCAGCCTCATACTCATTTTGTATTTGGTTGCAAAGTTAACTAGGACAAAGTCAGCCTCCGGGCAGATCTGTGTTTCCAGGATCACTTCTCTCATCCTCAGAGCTCTCTTTGTCAAACTCATCATCAAATGGGACAGGGACAACACTCTCCTCATAGCCGCTATCTATGATTTTCTTTTTGGGTGCTTTCTTTTTCGGTTTTCCCTTTTCTTTGCTATTTTGCTTTTTCCCTGCCAGTTTCTTTTGTCTCTCTTCATAAGCCTTTTCTATTTTCTGCTTCTCAGGAGTATCAGTTAGAATGGCTGTCTTCACACGCTTTCTTTTTGTTTGTGCTCTGGGGGGACATTTGGGAAGTAGTAGGATTTCACGAGGAGACACATATCTAGGTCGGCTGGGAACACATGGCACATCTGAGTCAGTTGGCAAGCACATCCATGTGGACCACGCGCAGTGGATGGACCTGCATCAGCGAGTGGATCATCTGCAGCAGATGGTTCATCTGCAGGTGGTTCATTTGCAGGGATTGGACCTTCCGGATCATCTGAAGTGGATGGACCACTTGGATCATCTGAAGTGGATGGACCAGTGGATGCAGGCTGCAGCTCAGGATTTGGCCGGTCTGACACCATGGATGGTGCAAACGCTTCCTCAGGGAAAATATCTAAGTTCATTTGGGAAAATCCAAGTGGACCTGAATCCAGAAGTGATATTCCGTGGTGTCACTGCTGACAAGAAGGCCTCATTCACAAGTCCTGCAATCTGGTAGATGGGGACTGTTTTGCCAGGGTTAGATCTCTCTCCACAGTGTCTCACTTTACCCCACAGCATTTGTCTCACTTTACCCCACAGCCACTTTTTTTTTTAAAACAACATCTCTTAGCAATTCAGGCTAATCTTCACTAGCATCAATCACATGGTTTTATATGTTGGAAGTTCATCAACATGTATGATATAAGTTTTTCTACCTGAATCAATTTGCTTTGACACAACAGTTGATTTAGTTCACATCAAGAAAATTTACTTTTACATGCAAAAACACATTTTTGTGAAAAAACATACTTTCCACAGCACCAGCACCAGCACCAACCTCTTCTTCATGGCAAGGGGGGAATGGGAGGGGCTTGAAAACATAATGGTCACATGACCAAAAATGTGTTCCGTTGCCTAGATACAGAGGGTGTCTCACATTACCCGGTGTCCCACATTACCCCGCTCTCCCCTATTCTCATAAAGCCACTGCAGCCCAGCACTGATGCCGGAAATCGCAAACTGTAGAACGGCTGAACGAACCACATGCTCACCAGGCTAAGCCAAATTAAGGTTTTCAACAGCTGTGCCTTTTCATCCTATAAAATATCAACAAATCATATGACATTTAGCTTTGCAGTTACATGCATTACATTAGTCCAGTGCCGGATTAATCATTAGGCAGACAAGGCACGTGCCTTAGGGCCAGCCAAAAATTTGGGCCAAAAAGATTTTCGCAAATATTTTCAAGGTGGGCTACTGTAACGAAGTGGAAAATTTAGTTTAACAATAATATGAGTTTCGCCATAATTGAGTGAGTTTAGTCAGTGTTGGTGTTTTGAAGCCACCTTTGGAGATATGGTGTACTGCAGTTCTTCAGGTTATATTCATGTGGTGTTGACATACCCAAACAGAAGCGGTATGCCTGTCTGGGGTAGGTAGTCCCACTGTACAAAATTACCCTCACAAGATTCATAAACTTTCAACTTAGACAATGTAATGAAGGTTGAGTGTTTTGTATGTTAGTATGTATTGTGATGAATGGTTGTGGTACAGTTTTATCAATGGACAGAACGTTTATTTATATTTCACCCGACCACAAGGTTCTGTAAATAGACACACTGATTAGCTGTAAAGTTCGCTAGTTACTTTTCATGCATTACATTTATTGTTTAATTAATTTGACACCGACCTATTTGAATGTACCGATCATTTAAACTTTTATTATGAATATCTTTATATAGAATGCTGATGTGTAGCCTAATGTCCGATAGGAAAATTGTAGATGTAAATCTGTAGAACAGAAAATGTATCTGTTTTTTTAGCTGAGATATTCATCCTTCAGTTGGTACTATACTGGTTAGACTATTTTAACATGTGGCACGACTGAGAAATATGACAGAGAGTGAGACGTGTGCCAACCAACCCCACTCTCCCCTCCAGTACACTGTCACTAGCAGTTAACTACATACATACCTGTAGATAGCAATGCCATCATAGAAGAAGCTCAGTAGAAACATATAATGAATAACACAAAATGAAAAAAGCCTCGTAATTTGAGAAATGTCCGGAGGCAAATTTAACACTTTCATTCTCATAGCCTAGAGTGGTTCAAGAGAAAAACAGGTTAAGGCCCGGAAAGCAATGGGTTTCCCTGCTCTGAAATGTTGCTTTGGACGTGTTACAGCTGCAGACCACAGTGCTTGGATACGGCATTGATAACTCCTGTGCTTGGATACTGCATTGATAACTCCAGTGCTTGGATACGGCATTGATAACTCCTGCGCTGCGCTAATGTGTGCATTTGGGATTCCATTGATGAGGTGCGTTTGTGTTAGGATTCATTGAGCTGGTAGGTTTGTGAATGTCATTGACGAGTTTCTGCTCCCCCACTCATACAACTACACTTCCTACATATATTTGCACAATTTTTAATTTTTAATTTAATATTCCTCACTTCTTCACACTTTAAACTGCTGCTAGCCCTTCTTGTACTTAAATTGTTGTTACTTGTTAATGTTATATGTTATAGTGTTATATGTTATTTTTGGTATATGTTACTTTGTTATCTACTGCGTAGAGGTTGCCGGCCAAGTCTTAAGAATTTCGCTGCGCTGAAGCAATTTGGTGCATGCGACAATAAACACTTGACTTGACTTGAGTCGGATGCTGCCGATAGGCTACAGAGTTTCACGTGCCCACGCCAGAGACGCTGGAGATGTTTTATAATTACACAACAGACTCTGTTTCATTTCCAACACTTACATCTCAGTGCAATTTATTTGAAATAAGCTTGTAGAAATATATGATAGCAAAACAGCAAGGCAACAATCACTGCCCAGACTGGTGAGCATGTATGAATCGATCCAGATGGCTGTTACATTTGATGACGCCAATAACTGAAGTGGGAAACATGAGAGGCAAGTTAAATAAATAATGATCTGTTAAATTCATTAAATTAAACTCAAATACATTTACACATTAAGAAGTAGTTGCCTGATTTCAAGGGAAATACCACAACATTTTAGGCCTTAATGCTGGAGAGGTGGTTTGTTTCGACAACAGGCTTCTAGCCACTGGAAAGTGCAAAGTAATGCATAATATTTGCAACTGTCACTGCTGTAATTAATACATGAATCCCAAGACAGTATAGCCGTTTTATTCCGATTTTCTGCAGATGCCTCTCAGGCAGGCCTCACAGTGAGAAGACTCGTGCGGCCCCTCGGATATCCCAACAGGTCGAAAGCCCCTGTTGTTCTGGCCCAGGTTTTCCCTGTAACACCTCATGCGGATCCTCTCCACCAGCTTGTCCAGCAGCACCTCGATGTTGTCTACCTCGAACTGGGGCTCCTCCATCTGGGCTTCCTTGCACCTTTTGCAGTTCTGTCGGAAGCGACGCGCTTTGACTGTTCCCGTCTTTGTCCTTTCCTGCAGCTGAAAATCAAACACAACCAGCACCCTTCTGGAGGGCCAAGTCTTCTTACACTTGGAGCAGGTGAACCTGGAAGTACAGAGGGAGAAACACATAAGACTGACAGCCATTGTGATGAGTCTGAGAAACATGTTGGAGGAAATGTTGGCACTGACATAACACTTCTTATTTCCTCTGAATATAGACTCTGCAGGAGTACACACCCTTTACTAAATGTGCAGTACACATAGCTAGGATGGCTGACTTTTACTAGACTCCTGATTGGTTGATACAGAAGAATATTTGAGTCGCTGTTTATCTATCACAGGAGAACTCCAGGGACAGGTTTCATTTCTCAAGGATCATGTCCGTGACAGCCATCAGCTGAGAGCTATGCAATGGCCACTTACTTTAAGCATGACATTCATTTAAACATGTCTTACAGCATTTTGAAAATACACACAAGTGGCATTTAATTAACACTTTGGATCTTAACCTTTAGGCTACCTTTGGGCTGTAAGTTCTAATACATTTCTAGAATATCATCTCAAAAGCTGTACTGTACTAATCAACATACTGTAGTGCTAGTTGATTTAAATATGTAATAATATTAATGTCACTGAATAATAAACAGTGGATTAATGAATGTCTTTAAAATTGTATTAAAATCTCACCTTGCAAAAGCTCCCCGGATGTACTGATACCAGTTATGAGCTGGGTTCTCTGGCTCAATGGAGTCATCAAACTCAAAACTCCAGCTGTCACCATAAAGCTCTTCAGTCTTCTCCTCAAAAATACTCTCCCAGTCCTGAAATGACATTGTTGCTTTTTAGTTGCCTTTCCAACGAGGAGATCCTAGCCCTAGTCCTAAAGAAGTCTGTCACATGAGACTGTGTGGCTATGTGATGCCCGGAGCAATGCCTCAGAAATGAAACTTAAAGAAATGAAACCTGGAAGTGTTTCTACTTTCCATTTCCCACTTTGTACTGGTGCTTCTGTCAACCCTATTTTAGTAGCTTGGCCACACACTTTGCAAGTCCACACACTTTGCATTTTAAGTTGCCACTGGACCACATAAAATCCACAACATTAACGTTTAACACAGACCTTGCACACGGTTTTTCTTCTTAAGACAGATGGTTTGCTGCCACCTGCTGGACACTGGAGTTCCTGCTGTTGCTGACTTAAGTTGTGGTTTCCTGTCTGCAGCATCGCCTGTATAAAGTCATTGCTCTGCACCATAACAAGGGTGTGTCCTCATGCCCTCTGGGATAAAGTCTGTTTCTAGGAAGGCATTGGTATAACTGATAGGCTATGACATCACAGAGCATGACTGTAGTCCTCTGTAAGCATTTTTTCTTGCAAATGGGAATTCCCTTGCGTATATTATATTTTCATGATGTAACACTAATAAACTGTGGATAAACCAATATGTACATAATTTTCTCAGTTTGTAAATTATTTTGAATACTTAAAACACATGGTGTTTTACTTATAACACTTATATACACAGAGGCAAAGGCCCGAGAAAGCACAGACCACTTACACAGACATAGCCACAGGAACATAATATCAGTATCATGAACATAACAGAATATGGACCTTTGTATCGAACTGCTCCAGTGTTTTTTAAAGGACGACTAAAACATGTCAATGGTGTCAGTCATATGGAAAAATCAACAGATGCCACACTGTATATGTGAGTGTTTTCACAGAAGAGAGCCTGTCAGTAACACACCTCACACATCACACTTGGTCATGGATACATTGGCATCTGCACTGACATATTTAAATTTACTCATTTGACAGACGATTCTATCCACAGCAATCTACAAGTGAGGCACAATGGAAGCAAATAGCTTTTCAAGGAAGTGCCATGTGAAATACATTTTAGATGAATCGGACTGAAGAGCAAGGAGGGGAGGAACATAAGAGACCAGAAACATAATTCTCATGGTGGATGCACATGCCACTCCAGCTGTTGGCTGAAGCTCCACCACAGGTGCCCACCCGTGTCACAGTTCGGTGCCACCTTAAATATCCAGCTCTTCTTACTGAACTGCCTGGGCCAGCTCAGAGCCTGGGTCTGTGCGAGCCACCTAAACAAAGACTTAAAAAGTGAGTGTGCGACATGCAGAATTTAAAACGTATAGTTTTAGATGGTTGTTCATCATGTAATGACATGAAATGTTTTCATTGCAGATTTTAAAAGTAAGGATGTGGTTGGACATTGCAAAAATCAATGTAACCTTTTATGTACAGTGTATGAGCCTACACGTCAGTGAAACTGAAACTCAAATGGGTTACCCTGTAAATGTGCGGCTCCAGTCCAGTAAGTGGCAGTAATGCAGCACTATGCTTCCCATAGTTGTGCTACCTGAGTGAAATTCGTTGAAAGAAGAAGAAACAGGTTGTTATGGTAACACAGGAACGTCTTCCTTTACAGTTTGACCAAAACTCTTTTAATTTACAAGTTGGATGAAATGGTTTTAAATCTGTCTAGCATTTTCAGTTGATCGCTAGCGTCAGCACTATTGTTGTAATCATTCATCTGTAATGGAAGGAACCGAAACAGGAGCCAACAGTTATCTTATTAGGCCAAATTACCAGCACAAGTAAGAGAGATTATCATGATCTTGGAAGCTAACATTAACATTAGCTAGCTAGGATAGATGCCTGTCTGTCATAGCAGCCGGCTAGTATAACGATAGCAAACGTTAGCGCAAATGTATAGGTGTGAAGTTATGTTTGGTGCCGTGGCCAAAGTTAATTTGACACCGCTAACATTATTATCCTACCTGCTCTTTAATGTTTATAGCGTGGTAACTTGGTGGATTATGCTAGCTTGGATACATGGTTAAGCAGCTATTCTTGTCTGCATGCTATTATTATACATTGTACATTAACAGTTAGCATAATGTCACACGTTTAACTGTAACGTTACTATTCTGCAGGTTCAAAGCAGGAGTTGTGAAGGAATGCATTCGAGAAATCCTGAGGGATAATCTTTCAGGTGTACAGTACGACCCGGAGCAGAGTCATCTTTTATCCACACAATTAGCAGACACTATTAAAGAGAAACTTAAGGGTGAGTGTTTCCCAAAAATAATTTGATGTTGAACTGAGTTAGCTAATGTTGCTAACTGGTTATTATAGTTGCCTTACCTTCATAAATGAACATAACTAGAAACCTTTTTCAATTGCATTTCCTTAGAAGTGGGATTTGAACGTTACAAGCTGGTTGTGCAGGTGGTGCTCGGAGAGCAGCGAGGAGAGGGAGTCAAGTGAGTAGCGGAAACTGTAGGATGTGCCATTACCCTCTGTATGAAGGTTGAATAACAAAGCTCGAAGGAATTTAGCCAAATGTAATAACTGATTGAGTTTACAAATTTCAGCTGTATGGAACTGACTTCTTTGACACTGAATGAGTGTTGTTTGTGTTGGTTGAATAATAAATACTCAAATTAATTGGGCCACATTGATAACCATGACTTCATCATGTCTTTTAAACATTTTTATAATTGTATTTGATTATTGCTGTTCATACGAGTTTGGATCATCTTTTAAAAAGTATTCATTAACATTTTGGAAGAACATTACTATTACTATTTCTGCAGAGACAGTAATGTCTAGGGTACATTTTTCATGCTGTTCTTTGTTATGGATCCATCACTACTTTGCAAAGTTCATCTTAAAGTTATCTTAGAGTTGTATTCTCTGAGCTCTTGTCTGAGTCTGTGCGCTCTTTTTAGGATGGCTGCTCGTTGTTACTGGGATGCAGACACAGACAACTACGCCCAAGACATTTTCATGAATGTAAGTTGGCTGCTGTCATACACCACCATGCAGTAGATCCTACAGTAGATGTGTGTATGAACCTGTGAGCCTGTTCTTCTTCCTCAGGAGAGTCTGTTCTGCGTGGCAGCCGCCTTTGGAAGCTACTACTACTGAGTGCATGAAGAAGACAGGCAGACCAGAGTCACAGTGGGTCTGAGAGGTAGCCATGGAGACGAGGATGAGGCCTCTCAGTGACAGCGCTACCGTGTCTGAGGACATGCACGACCAGAAGAAGGGTTCAATGGTGGATGTGAAATAGCAGATGTGCCCTGTCTCTGGATCATTGGTTGGTAGGCTTAAACTTCAGTGAGAGAGAGAGAGCTATTATAGAAAAAAAGTGAGGTGGTTATTTATAACTTAATCATATGGAAACAATATTGTCAAATCATATAATCTCATGATATAGATTCATACTATATTGTAAAATATACTTTTATTCCAGCAAAGTTTGTAATGTTAAATTAAAATGTATTATCTACCTAATTGTGTGCTTTTAATGAGTTCTCTTCTACTTTGACAGGATGGCAGTTTTGCTTTACTGTTTAGACACAAATTCAAATCTATAGGAGTCGCTCTAAGCCTATGGTTTGATACCACCACATTGTTCAGCTCATGACATACTGAACACATAACGACTCTACCGGTAGTATGGAAAGATCGCAGCTGCTTTCCAAGAGTAGCTTCCTCAAAGAAGCATTCCTTCACTACACACTACATTACTCTGAATCTTGGAAATGACTCGTTTATTTGAAATGTCATGGCGCGTATGATACTATCCTGAGTGCAGTCAATCAATACATTGTTAAATAGGTTGACCGCATGATGAGGGTTCACACACACAAATACCACTCCAATCTGTATTTTCAATACTAGAATTTATTGTTTTCCTTAAGTAGTGAACCAAACAAACATAGCAATCTGAGACAAACACAAAAATAGAGCAAGCTGTAACTACAGGACTGATATGGTTAGCACAAACAGCAGGGACACTGCTCTACCCAGAAAGATCATGCTGCATTTCCCTCTTTCTCCACTGCACCTCTATAGGAAGCTCCTGTCACCATCCAAAGGGCCAAATGTTATTATCGATCAGATTATATAATTTTTTCTGTTGTCTTATGTTAATAAGTATTGCAGTTGTACCATTTGAATGGGGACAGCAAGGCAGCACAAAGCCAGAAAAAAAGTGGGAATGTTGATGCCATTTGCTTAATGTCATCCGAAATGTCCTTTTAACAAAATAAACGTCCATAACACCAACAAGACATCCACACACACCTGTCTCACAGATTGATTCCCAAATCTGGCTGAGACAGTCATTTCAGCCAATAGAGAAAGGTAATGCCACTATTTCTGATTGCCTTTGTCTTCGTGAAGATTCACTCATCAGGAGGGGTAACAGCGTTTCTGTAGGCTAGGCCTTATCTGAGGACGTGTAAGGAGAGCACCTCATTTTAAACACATCATTACTGTATGTTTGTATTCTGTTTGTTTAATTAAATGAGTGTGTGCTGTCACTGTTGTGCCACCTTGTGGTGAGAGCAGAGCTGGACAGTCAGTAAAAGGTTCAATCAACAACCAGACTTAAAAATATTCCCCCAAACTCCAACGAGACTCAAAAATATTCCCCCAAACTCCAACCAGACTCAAAAATATTCCCCCGAACTTCACTCCACAAATAAAAAGACACAAATCAAGACCACCTCTGTCTGACAACATAACACATACATTTTACACCAACAGAACAGGACATGAAATATCAAACTTACAGGGTCCTACAGTGCGCTGGTTAGTTCAGAGACAGGTCTTACCCCCCCACCCCACCCCCCCACACACGCACTCTCTCTGCTACTAGATTATTTGGTGATCGTAAACATATGCACCCATCATATTCAGAACACAACTGAGAGTTCAAGCTACTGAATGTGTTTCCTGGTCAGGTGATGATGGAGCACAGGAGCAGGTCAGAGGAGCAGACTGGTTTAATGGCTTCCTCTGGGATGACCAGCGCCCTCTGGTCCTCAAGGGACTCAGACTTTTTTTTTTAAGATGGTTGACTCAAGTGTGTCGTGTGTTCTTCCCAGACACACACACACACACACACACACACACACACACACACACACACACACACACACACACACACACACACACACACACACACACAGCTGGTATTCCACCAGTTACAGTGGGGGAAGGAAGTATTTTGTGCAAAATATATTTTTATTACCTCCACAGCTCTTTCACTTGGGTTCAGCTGCACTACACACATGATCATCCACATGCAAATCTGCCTCCACTGCACACAGTTGAAAGCTAAAGCCCAAACCCACCTCACATGTTTGTGAGTTTTGAAAAAAGTGCTCTGAATTTGAATGAAACTGAACGAATCAATAAGTACATCAATCAAACAATGAAATCAATCAATTCATTAATTACATGTAGTCCTGGGATCCGAGTAGGTGCCTTGGCTGCAGACAACACTTCATCTGGAGAGAAACATGTGACACCCCATCTCAACTCCTCTCTGTTTTCAGTCATTGAGCCAGGCTGCCGTGTTACTGATCAAGACTACGCTAGCTGATCCTTCAGTGCAAACCCTCCAAGGAACGGAGGGGAAAAAGAGCTTAAATCCTTAAAGCTGTCAAAAGACTGTTACGCATTCCTCTCTTTAGGACGCTACAGCACAGCTCAAATACATCTATGACATGACACTCCACACTCCACACTCCACACACACACACACACACACACACACACACACACACACACACACACACAGACAGTTCCTATGACCCACTACTAAACATGCTGGTTAGCAAAGGTAAAGCTTGTGTTTCCCAGGACAAAGGTTTCCCCTTCGGCACGTCTCAGGCTCTGCTTCCACAGACTTCACACTAATGGAGCGCACAGCGGAGACTGACAAGAGACCCGTCCCTCTCTAAGCCCCTGTGACAGCTGTCGAGATGGAAGGTCAGGTGGAGGTCGTAACCATGGGAGCCAGTAGTGGTGTGGTTTGTGCTATTTTATGACTGTGCGGTAGAACAACCATCAGCTATCACTGGGGACACAAGTGCAAGAGAGCAAACACACACACACACACACACACACACAAACAACCACATACATCCACACATACAAATAACTGAACGGTTCTGTCTGTCTACAGGACAGAGGTTCCAGTGCCTCATACATCACTGGTATTCACTAGCAAGGTGCAAACTAACTGCTGGTGCTGCTGAACAAACGGCTACCAAACAAGCCAAAACAAAAAGACAAACGATCTAACTAAAACAGGAACATGAGAATACCGCCCCCTTCTGGCCACTTTGAGCACTGACTCATGCGAGAGAGCATGCTAGGCTATGCTGTGCTACGTGCTAACCAGAGCAGCTCCCTCTGGGGAGGAATCTCAGAGTTTGGGTGTGTGCAGCTCTCCTGTGAAACGAAATGCTCTGCAAAGCGACAGAGGATAAAGAGAAGCAGGTCCCTCAGCAGCACCCCCCCCCCCCCCACACACACGGCTGAGGTCGTGCTTGGACCGCTAATAACTTGGTGTTCTCAGATATGTGTGTCTTGGACAACACACATGCACCTCTGACTACCGAAGTCCTGCTTGAAGTGATGATTACTTGGTGTCCTTAAACGTGTGTGTGTGTGTTTTGGACTACACACACACACGCGCGCATTCTTGTAAGATATGGTTATCGTGTATGGCTGTGTTATTGTGGAGGAGCAGAGGGAGTGTGAGAGTAACTGTGTCATTGTGCTGGAGCTGAGTGGTGTGTTGGTAGCAAAGCACCAGATCCTTCAGGGAGCTCTGTGTGTTTATATGTGTGTGTGTGTGTGTGTGCGTGTGTTAATATGTGTGTGTGTGTTTATATGTGTGTGTGTGTGTGTGTGTGTTTGTACAACAGTGTGACATTGAGAGTGCTGAAGCAGATGGGTGTGTTTACAGTGAAGCACCATGTCCTTCAGCGAACTGTATTTGTGTGTGTGTGTGTTTATATATATGTGTGCGTGTGTGTGTGTGTGTGTGTACAACAGGACAGACCAGATGAGTGTGACATTGAGTCTCATTGTGCTGAAGCAGATGGGTGTGTTTACAGTGAAGCACCATGTCCTTCAGCGAACTGTATTTGTGTGTGTGTGTGTGTGTGTGTGTGTGTGTGTGTAGTTCTGTATCTGAGCGCGCGCGCGTGTGTGTAGTTCTGTATCTGCGCATGTGTATAGTTCTGTATCTGAGCATGTGTGTGTGTGTAGTTCTGTATCTGTGCATGTATGTGTGTATATTTATGTGTATGTGTGTGCGTGTAGTTCTGTATCTGCGCGCGCGCGTGTGTGTGTGTGTGTGTGTGTGTGTGTGTGTGTGTGTGTGTGTGTGTCTGTAGTTATGTGTTTGAGTGTGTTTGAGAGAGCACAGGCCAGGCCAGTGTGACGTTGAGAGCCTGGTTGTGTTGGACCAGAGAGTTGTGTCTGTAGTGCAGCACCAGATCCTTCAGAGAGCTGTGAAGGTTGTACGGCTCCGCAAAGCCAAAGCCGGACGCCGTCCTGAAGATCACACAGTGCTTCACCTCGCCGTCCACACTGTTAAACACACACATACACACACACAGAGTTATGAGTGAAGTGGCATTCATTGGCATTGAGGAGAAAGGTATGAGCAGTTATATGATAGTGGGTGGGGCTTTGAACCCAGATGACAGTGGGTGGGGTGGTCGTCCAGAGGCTGGAGCTCAGACGAATAAATATGTGTGTGAGTGTGTGTGTGTGTGTGTGTGTGGGGGGGGGGGGGGGGTCTTTGTAACCAAGGGATATAGACTGACATTAAATTCCTAGCTTTTGTTATTTCCAGTCGACAAATGGAAATATCAGAAATGGCCTCATTATACAACTGTTAGTCAATTGCTGTGCGACTATTTAGTAAGCTTAACCTTATAACATCATGAATTTAGATCCCTAATAAAGTCCATACTCTGTATTTTCAACCAGTAAGATTAGATAGCTATGTTACACTGAAGATATATACAAAACCCATTTCCGAAAAAAGTTGGGACATTTTGTAAAATGCAATATATACAATAATATGTGATCTATCAATTCTCTGGAACTTTTATTTTACATCTGTGTGCTGTGTGCTGTGTGCTGTGAGTTATGTGCTGTGTGCTGTGTGCTGTGTGCAGTGTGCAGTGTGCAGTGTGCTGTGTGCTGTGTGCTGTGTGCTGTGTGCTGTGTGCTGTGAGCTGTGAGCTGTGAGCTGTTAGCTGTGTGCTGTGAGCTGTGAGCTGTGAGCTGTGAGCTGTGTGCTGTGTGCTGTGTGCTGTGAGCTGTGTGCTGTGTGCTGTGTGCTGTGTGCTGTGTGCTGTGAGCTGTGAGCTGTGTGCTGTGAGTTGTGAGCTGTGAGCTGTGAGTTATGAGTTGTGTGCTGTGAGTTATGAGTTGTGTGCTGTGAGTTATGAGTTGTGTGCTGTGTGTTATGAGCTGTGAGTACTCACACTACGGAGCAGGCGTAAGCGCCCTTCTGTGTCTGGCTGTCTCGGATCAGGAAGGTTCCGTTGGCACGCCCCCTCAGCAGCTCTTCCGCCTGGGCCCGCTTCAGATCGCCCAGGTACCAGCTCTGCTCATCCAGGTGTGCCACGTCCTCCTCCTCCTCCTCACACACGAGCGTGCACACACTGGGGAGAACACACAGGTGGCGCTAGAGAGCAATCCCACAATGTATAGCAAACAGGCAGGCTAATGACAACTTGTCGGAACAATGTCAACTTTGACACTCACTCCTCTGTGTCGTTCCTGATGCCCAACCACTCATTGATTTTCTTCTGCTTGGTGCCTTTCTGTGTGAGCCAACTAAAATGAAACACACACACATACACACGACAAAATAATAATGCACATTTATTAAAAAGAGACATTACAGGGTTTCTGTCTAAGACTAGCAAACAAGCTAACAGCTAACCACACAGATAACACAGCTAACAGCACAGATAACATAGACAACAGCTAACAGCTAACGGCACAGATATACTGTATATAAACTTTATTACAGGCTCAAGGCCCACATGGTAAAAAAACAATACATACAAACAATACATTACATAAAAAATATACAAAGAAAGAAGGGCTAAAAAAGGCACTCATGCCAGTGTTCCCAGATCTTAGATGTGTACTTGACAGAGCTGTGGCCAGGGTCTGTCATCAGATTAATATTAAAATTTGTAGAGCGGTCCAGCCGACTCATAAACTTAAAAGTAAGGTTCCTCAGCAAGGCCATGATGGTGGTTAGACCCATATCACAGAACAGCTGACTGGCTCTAGTACTCCTGGGTTTCTTCAGGAGTATCCTAAGACAGTCATTATAGGCTACTTTCAACTTACGCAAGCTCTCCTTCTTGTAATTCACCCAGAGTGGAGCTGTATAGAGAGGGGTGCAGTAGGCTCTAAACAAATTAATTTTAACATCATATGTACAGTGGTGGAATTTTCTAACCAACATGTTAGCTTGGACAAAGAGCAATCCCCTCTGTCTGCCAAGTCGGCATCATCCACCAACATGTCTAAAATAATGTGCCCTAAGTATTTGGTACTATTGGACACCCCCAGAGTTTGCCCAGAAAGCTGAAAGGCAGGGAACTTAATATCCATGTCATCCTTAGTCCTAGAGACCATTACCACGCTCTTCTTGGCATTATATTTAACATCAAAATCGACCCTATAATTAGTGCAGATGTTAAGCAGCTGTTGAAACCCACTGCTACTAGGGGATAGTAAAGCTAGGTCATCTGCATACATAAAGTGGTTGACCAGGGAATCACCTATCATACAACCTGTTCTGCATCCCCCCAGCTGCCTGGAAAGGTCGTCCATAACCGATAACACAGACAATAGCACAGATAAAACAGACAACAGCTAATAGCACAGATAACACAGACAACAGCTAACAGCACGGGTAACACAGACAACAGCTAACAGCACAGATAACACAGACAACAGCACAGATAACACAGACAACAGCTATCAGCACAGAGAACACAGACAACAGCACAGATAACACAGACAACAGCTATCAGCACAGAGAACACAGACAACAGCACAGATAACACAGACAACAGCACAGTTTTTGCTGATAAATTAAAGCTGGGTTGTGTAACTTGTGTCTGATAAAAGGTAGGTGTGTTGGTGTGTCTTACAGCAGGTACTGGTCTCGTATCTTGCGTAGCTGCATGAGGTCTGGCTTGAGGCTGTTCATCTTGCGGTCGTTCTCGCGGTTCTCGGCTGCCTGCTGCTGCAGGTCCTGCTCCAGCTTCTGCTTGCTGTCGTGGATCTCAGTCACACGTGAGTGAAGCTTCTCAGAGTTATTCTGGATCCTGACACACACACACACACACACACACACACACAGATATGGCAGGTCCATATTAATACTTTTATTGTAATTCATCATGTTTGATGACATGGTGATATACTACAGCTAAGAGGTGAGCTATAGCACAGTACTGTTGTTGTCATGTATGTATGTATGTGTGTTTGTGTGTGTGTGTGTGTGTGTGTGTGTGTGTGTGTGTACCTCTGCACTTCCTGGTCATTGCCCTCCCTGCTAAACTTCTCCATGTACTCTTTGCCATAGCGCTCCTGCGTCTCAAACTGCTCCTCAAAGATCCTGATGGTCTCATTGAAGGCCTCGATGGCTGTCCTCTTCATCTGTAGCTCCTGAGACACGGCACACAAATACAGTCAGAACAGGGGTGAGTGTGTGTGTGTGTGTGTGTGTGTGTGTGTGTGTGTGTGTGTGTGTGTGTGTGTGTGTTTGTGTGTATACCATATCCATGTTTCACTTTATTACCTTGGTGTCCAACAGTGTCCAAAAGCTGTGATAATTAAGTGTTCATCATGAGTTTGTACTTGTCCTTATATGTGTGTGTGTGTGTGTGTGTGTGTGTGTGTGTGTGTGTGTGTGTGTGTGCCTGCTCACCTGAGATGTGTGTGTGTATTCCTCATACAGTGAGTCGTATTCTCTGCTCTTCTCCTGGTACTGCTCATGATAAACTCTGAGCTGCTCCCCTGCTGCCTCTATACTGTCCTCCTTCACCAGGAGATCCTGAGAGAGAGGGAGAGAGAGAGGGAGAGAGAGAGGGAGGGAGAGAGGGAGGGAGGGAGGGAGAGAGAGAGAGAGAAGAGGTGAGGAGAGGAGGAGAGGAAGGGGAGGTGAATGGACAGACAGAAAGAGAGGAAAGATGAGAGGTGGGTACAGGCCTTCTACTTCCTTCCAAATACACGTCAAGTCTAGCAAAATCATAACAATCTGCACAAGACTGTGTGTGTGTGTGTACATCCGTGTGTCCAGATTGCTCTTGTAATGCGGGAGGGACTCGTGGTGATTGTGTGTGTGTGTGTGTGTGTGTGTGTGTGTGTGTGTGTGTGTGTGTGTGTGTGTGTGTGTACATGTTGGTGTTTAGAGACCGGGTACAGTAGCCTTGTGTCCAGCTTGCTGTTGTACTGGGCGAGGGACTCGTGGTGATAGTGTGTGTGTGTGTGTGTGTGTGTGTGTGTGTGTGTACCTGCTGGTGTTTAGAGACTGGGTACAGTAGCCTTGTGTCCAGCTTGCTGTTGTACTGGGCGAGGGACTCGTGGTGATAGTGTGTGTGTGTGTGTGTGTGTGTGTGTGTGTACCTGCTGGTGTTTAGAGACTGGGTACAGTAGCCTTGTGTCCAGCTTGCTGTTGTACTGGGCGAGGGACTCGTGGTGATAGTGTGTGTGTGTGTG
>NW_024879882.1:0-7500 GCF_900700415.2 Clupea harengus | reverse complement strand
CTCCTCCAGCCTACACAGACATAGCAGTTATACACACACACACACACACACACACACACACACACACACACACACACACACACACACACACACACACACACACACACACACACACACATTTACACACACATAAACACATGTTTACACACACAATAACACACACATGTACACACACAAAATAACAAATGTACTGTACATACACACACACACGCCTTCAATTCTATTTTATTTATATCGGGCCAAAACAATAAAATTGTTTCTAGGCGCTTCACACTCACTCAAACACAAAACGCACACAAATACACACATTAACACACGTTTACACACACACACACACACACATCTCCAAAATTTAATTTAATTAAATTGTATTTATATAGCGCCAAAACAATAAAATTGTCTTTAGAGGCTTTATACTCAGACACACACACACACACACACACACACAAACACAAACACAAAACACACAATCACACACAAACACACAGATTGTCACACACACATATACTGTATACTCAGAGAGGTATAACAACACATTTCGGAGGTAAGGTGCAAACAAACACACACACATCACACACACACCACACACACACCACACACACACCACACACACACTCACACACACTTACCCTGATGGTGGGCTGGGCAGCAGTAGGGGCCCAAAGATGCAGCTGAGTGTGTGTCTGTCGAGGCCGTTGTGCTGGGAGTGCTGACACACACGTTCCAGGTGTCGCAGCAGGTACTGCAGAGTCTGCAGGTTCTGCAGTGGAACACCACACGACTCTAGAACCTTCATCAGCCCTGAAGTCACCTCCGCCGAAGCTCCTGAACAAGAGGAAAAATAGAGCAGTCATTATCATCATCTTCATCATCATCACGACCATAACCATTATCATAATAATCATCTCCATCATCATCAACACCACTAGCAAGACCATCATTATGATCATAATCATCTCCATCACCATGATTGTCATCTTCATCATCACTATCAATCAATACAATCCCTTTTATCTCATCTTTCCCTTGCCCCAGCTTCTCTTTTTCTGCACCTGACTCTCTCTCTCTTTGTCTCTCCCTCCCTCCCTCCATGTCTCTTTCCCTCCGTCTCTCTCTCTCTCTTTGTCTCTCCCTCCCGCCACGTCTCTTTCCCTCCGGCTTTCTGTCTCTCTCTTTGTCTCTCCCTATCTCTCCCTCCCTCCGTGTCTCTTTCCCACCGGCTGTCTCTCTCTCTCCCTCTCTCTTTCTGTCTCTCACCTGTCCCCTCTGCCAGTGCGGCCTTCAGCTGTGGAAAGACGGAGAAAGGCATGATGGGAGATGGCAGGTCCTGCAGGTATCCCATGAGGCCTTGCGAGAGCGCCTGGATGTTGGTGTGGTTCAGATCTGCTTCTGTGATCTCTGTAGGAAAAGTACAAAAAATAATCCTCCTCACACACACATTACCACAAACACACTTATATACAGAGGGACACACACACACACACACACACACACACACACACACACACACACACACACACACACACACACACACACACACACACGTGATTACCAGCATACAAAGAAAGACGAGTCCAGAAACATACTTTTCTTTCCGTAGGGTCCCTTCTTTGTCCATCCGATCAGCGTGTGTGAGAGAATGTGTCTGGACTTACTGGAGGAACACTGAGCTTGATATGAAGTTAGGGTTCCGTGGGTAGGATGACTACATGTGCAAACGTGTTTGTGTGTGTGTGTGTGTTTGTGTGTGTGTGTGTGTGTGTGTGTGTGTGTGTGTGTGTGTGTGTGTGTGTGTGTGTGTGTGTGTGTGTCGGGGACACACTGCCCAGACAGGCCTGGTAACAGGTGGAACTGTCTACAGCTGGCTTCTGTAAATAACGGGCATATGCATTCAAGACATACTTCTACACATACCACCCTTAGCCCTTAAACTGGCCTGGACTGGCCACAACACACACACACACACACACACACACAGACACACACAGACACACACAGATTGATGGCTGTCTGATCTGGGTCTTTCCCAAGATTGTGTGTGTGTATATTTGTGTGTACGTGTGTGTGTGTGTGTGTGCCAAAGTGAGCCATTGACAGCAGTTAAACTGTGTAGGCTGAAACTAGGGCACGGGATTATAAACAACACTATGTGTGTGTGTATCTCTATTTTGTGTGTGTGTGTGTGTGTGTGTGTGTGTGTGTGTGACAGAGTGTGTGTGTGTTTGCTTGAGTGTGTGTGTGTGTGTGTGTGTATGTGTGCTTGAGGGTGTGTGTGTGTGTGTATGTTTTGAGGACTAACCAGCACTTAGGTTCTCCTTCTGGTCAGCGGCACCTATGAGGTTGTGTGTCCGGTAAAGCATCTCAGAGTCCAACCCTGGGACAGGAGGTCAAAGATCAAAAGGTGACACACACACACACACACGCACACACACTGGTAGACATTTAATCCAAATCAAAGATTACTGATCAAGATTATTGAGATATGCTTGTGTTAATGATTCACTCATAGATTAATGATCAAGATTATTGAGATATGCTTGAGTTAATGATTCACTCATAGATTACTGATCAAGATTATTGATTGTGTTAATGATTCACTCATAGCTTACTGATCAAGATTATTGATTGTGTTAATGATTCACTCATAGATTACTGATCAAGATTATTGATTGTGTTAATGATTCACTCATAGATTACTGATCAAGATTATTGATTGTGTTAATGATTCACTCATAGATTACTGATCAAGATTATTGATTGTGTTAATGATTCACTCATAGATTACTGATCAAGATTATTGATTGTGGTAATGATTCATCTCCCTCTCCCTAGCAGCCAGTTGGCGTTTCTCAATATGCGTTTTTCTCGGTACTTCTCTGTGTTCCCATGGGTGTGTGAAACGCCACAGTGCTGTTCAAATTCAAAGTTTGCATCTATCAGATCAAATACCCGGACGTGTTCTCTCTCCGTGGACTTTATCAAGGATGCATCAGGAGGTGACTTGTGTGGCCTTGGGTTGTCAATTATCCCAGGATGCATTTCACACAAAGTAGCGGCAATGGCAGCAGATTACACCCAACTGTGAGCAGGGTTATTATAGTTCATGGCAACTAAGACTAACACTCAAACTAGCAGTGGACACATAATAAACGGACATCAAAGTAAAAATGACAGTTTAGCAACGTAAACTAAATAAAAACTACAAAGAACAATTCAAACTGAAGTGAAATAGAATTTTCAGGTAAAATCAGCTTGGTTTTCGTCCCCCCCCCCTGGATTTGCACTGTGGTTGCTGTACCACTTTGTCCTGTTCTGGTTGACTTCTGTTTGAGGGACACTGGCCTAATACAAAGGACCTGGGATGATTGAAATAAATGATATGTCATGTCATGCATGTGTACTGGATCCTTCCATCCTGAACTTGCCAACTCAGAACTTTCAAGAACGGGAGTGTGTACTTGATGTCCTCCTATTGAGAAAGGCCCAGTGTGTGTGTCTTACCTCTTTTCTCGATGGCCCAGTGTGTGTGTGTGTGTGTGTGTGTGTGTGTGTGTGTGAGTGTGTGTGTGTCCTGATGTGGAGAGGTGTCTTATCTCTCTTCTCGATGGCCCAGTGTGTGTGTGTGTGTGTGTGTGTGTCCTGATGTGGAGAGGAGTCTTACCTCTTTTCTCGATGGCCCAGTGTGTGTGTGTGTGTGTGTGTGTCCTGATGTTGAGAGGTGTCTTACCTCTCCTCTCGATGGCCTCCACCAGTTTCACCACAATGGGAGGAGGGGTCTCAGAGGGGGGCATTGGGGCGGTTCGATCTGGGCCCATGGCCTCTGTCAAACATGCCCACACACACACACACACACAGACAGTTTATTGTTTATCCTGAAATAAATACATAGTATGGCAATCACAGATGACACTTTGAGATTGTTGTTGTCTGTTTCTTCAGAAAAGCCATGGTGGTGCTATGCGTGTGTCTCAGACATGTTGGGGTGATGTGTGTGTGTGTGTGTGTGTGTGTCTCCTCAGCAGTGTCCTAGTAATGGTGTGTGTTTTGTGTGTGTGTGTGTGTGTGTGCTGGTGTGTCCGGGGTGTGCTGGTGTGTGTCTCCTCAGCAGTATCCTAGTAATGGTGTGTGTGTCTTGGATACAAAAGGCTGATTGGCCCATCACTCCAAACTGCACTGAACTCTTGAGCCAATGTGGGGGTCTCTGCTCTAACTGTGGGGAAGATGTTCTGGCCAATGAGGACAACCCTTACAGCGCCCTCTACTGACAAACAGTAAATCCCCCTCCACACACACACACACACACGCACATTCACCCCCTCCACACGCACGCACGCACATTCACCCCCTCCACACAGAGAGAGAGAGAGAGAGAGATACAAACATACACATATAAACACACACACACACACACACACACACACTTCTTTAAATTAAACCTTAATTAACACACATTAACACACACTGCCAAAGAGCTTAGGGAACCTGAATGCTGTGTTCAGAAGCTGACAATGAGTTGAGACATATAAAAGAGTGAGAAAAAGAGAGAGGTAAAAGAGTGAGAGAAAGAGAGAGAGGTAGAGAAATACAGAAGAGGAATAAAAAAAAGAGGGCGGTGTTCTAATTTGTTTCTCTCTTACTCACCCTCTCTTTCTCTCCATCTCTCTCGCCCTTTTTTTCCATCTCTCTCTCTCTCTCTCTCTCGCTCTCTCGCTCTCTCCGTCTCAGTGGGCCTTTGTGTTGCTCTGTTCTGTTCTGTGTAATGAGCTCTTTCATAACAGGTCTGACGGTGCTGAAACTATGTTGGTTTTGTGCCAGGGCCTAATTTTCAGGTCTGCCCCACCCCTCCCCCCCGGCATGCCCCATGCCTGGTACCCTTGCCCCCATGCCCCCACGGCTCTGGCACCTCATGCCCCGTGGCAACCAGAGCTGGAGCAGAAGCCCGGTCTCATTACCGCCGAGGAACCACAGGCCAAAATGCAGTCAGCGAATTCCACCTGGCCAGCGGAGTCTAACGTGGAACGTTAACTCCTTCTGGTGAAGCCATCATGAGCTCTGCAGCTTCCTGCTAGCGCACTGCTGCCACAGGAAGTCACCCGTCACTAAAAGCTCCCATCAGTGAAGAACCTACTCAGCAGTGACGTACGTGGCAGTAAGCGCCGTGTGTCCCGGGAGGAACACACACTCCAATGCACACGCTCATTACTCACTCACTCTTACTAAGTCTGATTAAGAGCCTTGAGCTGGAAACGCCGCTGGTGTGTGTGAAATAAATAACACGGATTGGGAGCTACCGTCAGTGTGCGGACTCCGGATCAATATCAGGCACCCGTTTAAAACAAAAAAAAAACACTTCATTGGATGTGTGTGTCTTTTCCTCCAACAGCAAACCCAGCGCCACTGAAGGGCACATCTAGACCCAGCTCTCTCTCTCTCTCACACACACACACACACACACACACACACACACACACACACACGGGAAGCAGTGGCCCCACACTACACTGAAGGGCACATCTAGACCCAGCTCTCTCTCACACACACACACACACACACACACGGGCAGCAGTGGCCCCACACTACACTATATAGCACATCTACACCCAGCTCTCTCACACACACACACACACACACGGGCAGTAGTTGCCCCACACAACACTGCAGAGGAACAGAAGAAGAGCTCACTCAGTGAGAACACCTATGAATGTAATCCACCTTCACACACACAAACTGGCACCAGTGCCACTACACCACCCTACACTACACCACCCTACACTACACAACACAGGACAGACCTCCACAGGAAAGATAGGCACTACATAAGGTAGTCTAGCACTACACAAACCAGAAAAGACCAGGTTGTGTGTGTGTGTTTGTTTGTGTGTGTGTGTGTGCATAAATAAATAAATAAATCTCTCACCTGTCTTAGTCTTTCCAAGCTGTGTGTGTGTTGGTGGCGTAGGGGGCAGCGGCCTCTGTGGGCGTGGCATCGGACTGGGCGTATCCGTCTTGACCCTGCCCACGTACTCCACGTAGGTTCCGGGGAAGTCGCCCCTCTCACCCGTGCGATCCTTCACCCCTGACAGCCAGCCCAAGCTTGCGGGGGTGCCCTCCGCCCCCTCCTGGTACCCCTCCGCCTGGCACAGCCCCGGTCCCACCGTCAGCAGGTCCCCCGGTGCCAGCTCCAGGTCCCCCGGCCGCTCGCGCCCCAAAGCGAAGAGCGCGCGGAACTTGAAGCCGTCCTCTGCCGCCATTTGCAGGCCACGGGCGGAACAGCAGTAGCAGTAGCAGAAGCAGTAGCCGCAGCGGCGGTGGTGGGCGGCTCAGGGCAGCAGCTGCAGGTCTGTGAGTGTAGTGGGGGGAGGCCTGAAACCCTGGGCCTGCAGACTGGACCGAGACCTGGGGGGTGTGCAGCTCCTATCAGCTGGGAGGGAGAGGAGCCATGTTCCTGGTGTGTGTGTGTGAGAGCACGTGTGTGTGTTTGTGTATGTATTTGGGGAGGGTCAGTGTTGGCCTGTGTTGAGGGCAGGACAGCGGAGACTTCTCCTCGGTTTAGAGCCACGCTTGAGCCACATGATGGAACAGAGGGATGGCATCGCCACCATACTCCTCATACACTCCTCACACACTCTTATTGACATACACACACACACACACTACGCTCCTCCTTCACAGCTCTGTGCTCAGGCTTCACTGTGGCACCGTACGGGGAACAGGAAGTGACCCTGTTCCGGGCTGTTCTTGTAGCTGACCAATGAGGCAGTGAGGTCTGAGGTACCACTCGCTCTTGATTGGCTTGTTTGCTTGCCTGTCATTCACTCATTCTGATCAGCAGGCAGGGAGGTCTGTGGAGATGGAGAGAGACGGGGAGGGGGGATGCAAATGTTACATAAAACACGGAAAATAAACCAAGTGGTAAGGGGTGATGAGATGTTTGTGTGTGTGTGTGCGTGTCTACTCTAGAGATCCAGAAGGTATGGAACGAACACTAGCGAAGGGAGGCCAAGGCCACACGACCACCCCCACCTTCTTATCTCTTCTTATGTCCTGCGGTTCAGCTTAAGGTTTCTTCTTGATTAACAGGGAGCTTTTTCTTACCCCTGTTGCCATTGTGCTTGCACTAAAGGGGGTCCAGGCACTGGGCTCTGTAAAGCGCCTTGAGACAATTCTATTGTTTTGGCGCTATATAAATAAAATTTGAATTGAATTGAATTGACATGATCAGATCAAAGACTGCATATACAGTGGGGAAAATAAGTATTTGAACCCCTGCCGATTTCGCAAGTTTGGCCACTTGCAAAGAAATGTGTGATCTATAATTGTAATGGTATGTGTATTTTAACAGTGAGAAATAGAATATCAACAAACAAATCCAGAAAACTGCATTTTATAACATTTATGACTTTATTTGTATTTGATGCAGAAAATAAGTATTTGAACCCCCAAGCAAACAGCAAGAATTCTGGCTCCCAATGACCAGTTATGTGCCCAAGAAGCACACAG
>NW_024879881.1:0-57215 GCF_900700415.2 Clupea harengus | reverse complement strand
ATTATTAGCATGGTCTGAAGATAAGGCACGCCAAATGTTGTGACAGTTGGATGAAGTGCCTCGGACGAGTTTGTTTTCCCAACCTTTTCGTGATGTATCGGATTTTAGGGGTGGACATTGGCGGTTATAGGCCCATTTGATTTTAATTATAAAAAATCAGTGGGGAGAAGACGTTTTGTTGACCCATGCAGTTGATATGAGCCAAAACGTAAATGACTTATTACAGTGCCACCTTGTGGCCAATGTGTTTCAGATTTGGTGCATAGCTTCTAAGTACCATAATAAATGAGCCTATTGGGTTCAAGGAGATCATCCATTTACACTGGCAAATAATGGATGTTAAATGATTAAGGATTAGGATTTCATTGATCCTATGGTGACCTAGTAAGTTGCCATAAAACAATAGTGGGAATCGCAGCCACTGAATGAACATGTTTGAGAAGGGCAGGGAGGGGGGACTGCACCCGCCTTCATTCACTAACTTACATTGATATCAGAGTGAGCCCTTGTGCTCCATTGATGTTCCATTATTTCTCTCAGGATTGTTTAATGTCTATGTGAAGCCATTTAACATCATCCGCAAGTGGTTGTGATCACTTTGAATCTATGCAGGCTATGCAGCAAACATTGTTTCCTGTTTGCTATGTTGTGTAGTTGCTATGAGTCCCATTTACATGAAATGATAGCTAGTTATCTAGCTGATGTTCTCAATCAATTCAACTTATAATGGGAAAAGGTACTTTATCGTTATGGAAGACCGAGTGTGAATAATTTTTTTTGCATCTATTCCATGTTGTTTTTACCTGATACATTAATGGGATTCGTATGTGAACGAGGGAGAGAGAGAGAGAAACCCATTTACGCTTTACCTGGCAGAGTTACTGTGCACGTTACTAAATGCATTCCCATGTATAGGCTGCCCTCGAGTATTATCCACAGAGCTGCAGAAAGTTTACAAAATCAATGTATAAGCCGCAGTTAATAGTCTGGAAACGCATAGAACCCAGATTTAAAAAAAATGATGAAGCAGAGTTCGACGCACACTATAACAGCAATTTCTTTGAACATTTTAAAAAATGTTCAAAGGCAACAATTGTTTTCCAATCTTCACCAACATTGGCACAGATGATCCTCAGACCAACCCTAACAATGGTATTTGGTTGCCTTTTGCGAAAGCGTTTGTGTGTCACAGCCAAATGAAATCAGAGGCCAAGCCACCAATCAGGAAAGGATATCACATCCTGAGGGTTCCTACCTTTTCTTATTCATCTTTTTAGTTTTTTTTCTTCTGCCACTGGAGTCCATGGCAGCCTCTAGAACCGTACGGTAAAACGTTTTGAAATTCAGCACATTAACTGGGGACAGGACCCTGATGCTTTTCATCAGGTTTCATGCTTGTGCCTCTAGCAGGCACTCTAGCACAACCAACCTGTCAAACTTTGAGGTGTGTTTACTCACGCATCCTTTGAACTGTAAGCCCAATAAAAAAGAAAAATGAGGGTTCAATGCAGACTATGATTCCTGTCAGATTGGATTAAATATGGCCATTATTATTTTACAATCTTCACTTTGCATCTTGATCTTCAGACCAAGCCTCACAAATGCATTCATATAGATAGAATTTCCAAAGTGTTTGCCCATAACAAACAGGAGTGAGGTCGTATCTCAGCAATGTTTTGATGTATCGCTACAATAATAAAACATGCATTTTGGCTAATAACGGTTCATGTATTTGCCTTAAATCCCAAGGCCTACTTGTCATGTCAACCTAGTTGATGTGGTTGCCATATTGGATTTCATTGAAAGGTTTAAAAATGTTTCACAGGCCACGCATGTTTTCCAATCTGCACCAAAATTGGCACAGAATTAAAATTAAAAAAAAAAACATTTTAAAAAAGGGGTCAAAAAAGCCTATTTGGCATGGTATGACCTTTAAGAGCTGATGGGCAAGAAATATTCCCTCTGCATGTGTATGTGATACTCATGTAGCTCAACTGGTCAGGCAAGGTGATAAGCATGTCCATGGGTTTGTGAAATGACAGTACTGCTTTAGATAACAGTGTCTTCTAAATGTCAAATGTGATGCCTTATAAACTTCTCTCTTACCGATTCCACCTTCTTCCTGAGCAGCATCTCAAAGCAGTGATTTTGGTTCAGCAAGTCAAATATGTATGTCATCTCATTGTACCGCCCGATGCCAGTGAGAAGTCGTACCTGTAGGATTTACATGTGACAGTTAGCAGCAAACTATTTTGGTTTACAAACACTACATTAAATAACAACACTTAAGTTCTTGTAAATCAGTTAACATTAACAGTTACAGATAGCCTATCAGCTAGCTCAAAAGCTTGAGTGATAAATAATATTATTAATGGCTGATAAATGTTTTTTGCTACAAGGAACCTTTAGCCACGATCTTGGTCACACTTTTGGTTGCTCCCACAAGCGAGAGGAGCTAGGGATATGCTGCCCCTAATTTGGAGTGTGGACTATGACATAATTTAGCTCACTAGTCGACAGCTAGCTAGTATTATAGATTACCCTTGTAAGCAGTTTTCCAACACTGAACACCACCTCATACTCAAATAAATAATTCTGCATTGCATAAGTGGAAAACCCTGAATCCTTCATTCAATGTTTCAGTCCTGAAGTTACTCACCAATAAACTGTGGCAGTCACTGTGGGCCAGGTGGACATGGCTGACATGCCGTGCTGCCTGAAGGACCTGAACTATGCCTTCCATGTTGCAGCTGAGGCTGAAGCAGTCATGTGCCAGGATGAGGAGTTCTACCACTGAAGGCAAGGGCAGGAAAGCATCAGTTCATCTGCACTACTTATCCCTTGTATTGGCTGAATCTTTAGAGCTAAATAAGATCCCATAGCTTTTTCTTCAACCCATTTCAATTTATCACTAACAATTTATCAATTTATCGTGCTCCAATTGAACATCTTTAAGTTGTCACTGTTCATCATATGCCAGACTATGGTTTGGGCTGTTCCCCTCATATCTTTGCTGTGCTTGGAGTGATTTAATTTCAGTGTGCAATGGTTTCAAGCTGCTTAGCAATACAAAAGTTTATCTGCACTGTACTGTAAGTCACTTTGGACATAAACACTTTGGCCCTTTGGACCAGAATAAATGTGAATGCAGTGAACATCTTACTGCAGCTCAGCTCTGACAGCGGCAAGGTGGAGATGTGATCCAGCAGTCTGATGCCCACCAGGTTGGGGTCTCCACAAAGCTTAGCCAGCTGCCGAAAAGCCTCTCTCCCCTCTGTCAAACAGTACATTTGCTTGTCCACTGCAGAAAAAGTCAGTTCTTGAGTAACTGCAATCTTCCATAGTTCCATAACACTACTCAAAGACCTGAGAGAATTTGTTTAATTCACACAGCATTCCTAACGTTACTAGTGGTTTATCCCAGAAAGTGAATGGATTTACACCTTATGGTTACACATTGGCCTAAAATTTGAGAGCTTACTACCTAGAACGCATGCAAAACCTTGCAAACACCAGGAAATCACAGTCGGCACTGATCAAAGCTTGCTAGCATGCTAACTGGTGTCCTCTGGCGATATGGTAGGCAACTTTTCTGACCCGGACCACCAAATTTGATGATGATACTAATAAAAACATACATTAAAGTGGTAAACTCCTATATACTGCTGCTTTAACTATTGCAAATATCACTAAAGAACCAGAGTCTGCTCACCGAATTCTCCGTCTTGCCCAGATGCTTGTATCCCTTGAACTACAAATGATGATACAAGTTGCGCAACAGTGTCTGGCTGCAGACCCTGAACATTGATGAAGACCTGCGCTGTCTTATAGCGGTCCTGTTGCTGGGACAACAGTATCTTCTGCAGCACGGCCTCGGGCTCTGCAGCAGAGATCTCGTTGTAGGAACACTTCAGCTCCTGTGGAAGTGGAAGAGTATCACTCCAATCACATTTATAGTGGCTATATTTTATAATTAACCAAGTATTTTTTTATTGCTAAATGAATATATGTAAATGTAACATTATGGTGTTTACATTTTTCCTCAACTATATGAACACTTAAGTGATCACACTCCTAAACACCATTTGAGACCATTTCTACTATTTGAGGGTCATTTTAATTAGAGTATGATTTGGTCCAAGCATATTGTTTGGTTTATTGTACAGGGATTTGAAAGTACAAATCCAAATGTGGTTGAGAGAGAGTGATGGGAGACCTCTTTACCTTGGATAGTTCATAAAGGCTAAGAACCTGTTTACAATAGTTCTTCCCATGACGGCACTCCTCCACAAGTCCCTGCAGCTGAGACGCCACCTGGTCCTCTGGTGAGGGAACCACCACAAAACTCCCCAAACTAGAACCTGGAAGGGAGAGGCCTGGCAGATTGTGGGGTCAATTCATGTGGGGTCATATTTAATCATATTTCACATTCAGGCCAAGTAGTGTCACGGCCAACACAAAATGAATAAACCTTACACACCGGCATTCTGTCACAATTCCCCAGATCCCCTTCATTTTTTCCCCTCGTTTACATGTGCTGCTAGTGATCCATAAAGCAGTGATATGACAATTAAGACCTTTGACTACATCTTGCGATAGTGTGAACTTTTCAACAATTTCCAACTACCTGGCTTTTTATAAGGGATATAAGGGATCTGGATCTTTTTTGGCATGTTGCCTTTATAAATCACTTAAATTCAATGTTCCTGTGTTTTAGCAACCCGTTGTACGATTTTATAAATTGACCCCTGTGTTTATTCTGTGTAGATAAGTCTGGAACAAACAGACTATAAACAGTAATCTGAGGAAAACTCACAGCTTTGGAGGCCCTTCTTTGTCTCAGTACTCAGTAGATCCTGGATGCCTCTCTGGTGTTCTCCAGAAGCAAGACCACGGCAGTGCAGAACCAACCACACGTCACGATGGTAGTAGTGGAAGTAGCGGCAGACTCGACTGGCCTCATGAATGCAGCCATCATCTAGAAGGTTCCCCACCAGCATGGACAATGCACTCTGTTCTCCAACATCTTGAGGTCCTGAAGATTCCTCAGTGGAGGATGAAGGCATGCCGTCTAGGCTCAGGTACTTTGGGTCACCAAGGGCCGGCACTTTGGAGAAGGAAAACTCCTTCATCATTTCCTCAAAAGAGTCCTTATTCCTAGCCAGTGGCGTAGAAAATAGGCTGTCCTTTGCTAGGTCAGTGACAAGAACTTGCCGGTGCACTTGACACCTCCACAGCTTTTCCTCAACCTGCTCCAGCTGGTCCAGTGGTGGACTTTCTTGCTGGGAAAGCCAGAAGCCAGCGAGGCAGAAGAGCACACAGCACTCCTGCATGCACAGCAGCTCCATCTCCACGGCCCAATGAGTTTCTGACTGGGACTGCTCAGCCAGAGAGAGGAAGAACCTTGAGGCAGCCTCTATGTTCGTACTATTACTCCTGAACTCGTCATGACACCGCCTTAGGAATGACAGTCTGACATCCTTTCTCTCCCACTGATGTTTGTTCTTCAGAGTGTGCAATTGTTGGAGTAGCTTCATGCCGAGGGAAATATAACAATACAGCAGTTAATAATAGAATGAGAGTCAGTAGTAAGTACTAAATGATGGTCTAAAAAAAGCCACAATTCAACTACAAAAAGGAAAACTAATATGTTCTTGTCCACATGAGTTAAAACGTATGTATTTTCATCGGACACACAAAGGTGAATGAAAACATGAACTGACCTCAGTGATTATTAAAGCATCAATGGACAGATCTGCTAGGTCTGCCACCTGTCTCGCTTGGCTGAAATACCCCAAAGCTTGTAGCTCCTGGAGCATGTTCTGGCACTCCCTCTGCAGGACATCAGAGGAACAGCGCTCCAGCAGGTGCGGAGAGAGGGACACAGGAGTGTCCTGGAGAATCTGGCTGAGTTGGCTGAGAGTCTTAAAGTCTGGACCTGCACACATAGACAGACAGGTAAAACAAAACGTAAGCCAAAAGGGCAATCTAAAACAGGCAGCAAAATAAACTAGAGATACATTTTCACTATGTATGCTATGTATGTAGCTTTTTTATCAGAAGTAAGTTTGGTCAAACATGACCATTTAACATTCAAATATGTTAACTGGAGTTGTAGGCTGCATGTACTTCATGGAAAGCTTCATCTTAGCAACGTGAAGATTAAGAAGACATTGTAAAATGTTGATAAGTTTGACTGCATTTTCTGCAACCATAACTCGTGTTCCATACATTATGTTAGCTGATCCTAAGTTATCATGTTAAAAGGCTAAGTCATAATTATCAAATATTTTTGTTGAAAAGCATTGTGCTGTTCAAGGAAGCAAAAAAACTGGCTATTTGAGTAACGGGAGCATTAGCATTTGTTTGATTATGGTATAAAACAGGAAGAAGGGATTGCGTTTTTCTGAAACTCGTCAGTTGTTTTGAGACATGAAGGATATTTAATCCAAAAAGTTGCCAAGAAATTGAAGATACCTTACAAAAGGTGAACACAACTCACGGCACAGAACGTGTAAGCTGGTTCGAACCAGAATAGAAGTCTGAGAAACGGATGTCTCAAGGGTCCACAGGCAACTATTAAATAGTCCCCTCAAAGCACCAGTCTTATCTTCACTTATCTTAGCTAACAGTGAAGCCCATGACCATCGCGTTGATAGCCTCTTGCTCCACCACTTGAGCTACAGGAACAGTGTCTCACCATTGGACTTGAGCAGATGCCCCATGTCAGACATCAGCTGAAGCAGTCTCCTGAGCTCATACTGGGTGCCACACTGCTGGATCATGGTCAACAGGAGGACTGAGGCCTGACTCTCAACCCACTGAACAGGGATCCCCACAGGAGATTGAACAACACCTTCCCGGAGCTAAAGCAGAGATGGACAAACGAAAAGTTTTTCACTTTCAATTTGAAATATAACATGAAGAATCATCGGGAGCATTGTTCAGATATCACATCAGTCTAGTATAGAGGAAGGAAAAACAAACAGCCCCCAAGTAATTCCAGACCACGAAGAATAATTAATTTAGTTAGATGGCAAGGCAGGCGAGCTTTAAAGGGAAACTTTGAGGGTATCTCTTTAGGGATCCCATCCATGTTGTCAGACCCTTATAACTTTGACATGCTGGCTTGCCTCATAGGATTCCATTGTATAGCCGTTTCGTGGTTGCATTATAACTCAATACTGGACCATTTTTTTATCGTTAATTTGTCCTTAGTAAAAGTTTGGACCCAAAAAGATCGAAAAATTTGTATTACATTTAGTAACAAATGATAAAATATCAGTAGAGAGCAAAGGTAGATGAACAGAACATACGCTGAACAGACACTTCTGGAACTCCTGAAGCTTTGTCTTCGCCTCTTCATATTTTTTGGCATCACAGCAGAGTTGATACATGTTGAGCATGTGGAGCAAAGGAGATTTCTGTGACAGAAGAGCATGCAAAATTAAATTCATTTTAGTGAAAATAGCATTACACTCAGGTCCAATTCTGAGTCAGTCTGTGTCTTTGGGATCTCTACAGGTAAATCAGGTGACGTAGTAGCAAAGTCAACATGACAGGTTCATGTTTCAGGCAAGTAAAACTGACAATAACTGCTAATGGGGTATTTATTGGTGCCTCTAAGAAACCCAAAGGTGATAAAACACATATTGATCGGCTTCCCAATCCATTTCTTTGCTAATATGTACTATCACAAACATCCACTCAAACTAAGGATAGTAACCCTGTGAGTACTATTGAGTTCCTTCAGTATGTTCTATGGCCATTCTTTTTGAATGCTGGCTATATTCTCTCCATTTGTACACCCAGTATGTCTGCATGTACGCATCATTTACATCAGCACCATGTATGCCAATATGTATGTATGTACAAATGATCTGCTTGTTTCTTGATTCCATGTTCCAAGTTTTGACCTAAAACTAAAAGTAAAATGTTACCCTCAGAAAGAGTTGAAATCCATGTATAAGTGGCCTGATATTACGATTCTTCAAGAAGAATTTCCAAATGATGGCCAGGTCATGGAGGTTCCACACATGCTGGCTCAGACTCTCATCAATGTGGGCAGTGGCCTCTTGAGTGACGGACGCATCTACAGAGGTCAGAATCCACACAGAGAGGAACTGCAGAAGCTCTGACTGCTTTCAATCAAACAAAAAACAAATCAATAGGAAATGGTTAAAAGACTACTGTACCATGTTTTAATGCTTTTTAGTAAGATCACTGCTCATTTTAGATTATTGTCTTAGATAGTAAAATGGAAATCCAATATAACTGCCCACGTTATATAAAATTATAATAAATTATACCACCTTATATAAAAGTATAATAAATTATACCTTTTCACAAGCTGCAAACACAGTGAGTGGGGGGCAGTGCTGGGCCGTTGCCTGCCCCAGCAGATATCTCCATGGGCAGGGTTGCCCTTGGCTCTGGAGGACCACCTGAAACAGCTCTTTGGGGGGCTCCAGGTGCTCCCTTCTACCCAGAGACCCTATGTGGTCCCGCAAGCCTTCATGGGCTGACTGGAGAGGGGCCTGCAGGTCCTGGAAGGCCAGTGAAAGATGAGTCTGCAGGGCTGGGCAGAAACGGGTCACGAGTGCTCTGACCTGGAGACAAAGAACCAACCATGGCGTTTCACAATTTACTCATCTTATCCTCAGATATGTCCATGTTTGAGCCCAGTTTGCAGAAGCAGAATGGGCAGTACTGGTGGATTTGCACTATGTACCTGCGTGCATATTAACTAGGGTATATAAGGCAGAAACACACCTGCCGTGGAGGGTAGCTGTGTTGCTGAACAAAGAGCAGTAGGTAAAGCCACTCTCCATCCGCTGCACAATCACAGGGGTATATCTGAGTCAGGGTCAGACCATGCAGCTGGGAGAACTGTACAGGTAATGCCCATTCCAGCAGAGCTTCATGAGATGACCTGAACACAAACACAAATGTATCATTTTGGATGTTGTTCACAAATCACGAAAATGGTTTGAGTTTGTTTGCACAAGTCTCCGTAGTTCAAAAGACCTGCTAATGCATCTGTGCTCCACGGTGTTCTTCACAGCTTTTTCCAAGTCATTCAGCAACTCCCAACCCCCCGGCCTTTTCCAATCGGACTCCAGCAGCTGGTTACATTTTCCGACTGAAACACAAACAAACCCATACTAGGCTAGAAAATGTATTTGTGATATGAAAAGTACAAATCTGTGAATCATATAAAGTATTTTCCAACAATACTCTTACCCTAGCACTCTAACTTACCCAAGCACTCCTTCAAAGACCTCACATTGTTTCCTTCAGAGTTCTTCTTCAAGAACTTGAGTATGAGACTGAGAGCCTTAATGTCTACCCGTAGTTTCAGGCTGCAGACACCCAGTAGCTCACAGAAGCAGACACAGGCAGCCGCCACAAAGGGTGTGTTGAAATGCTGAAGGCCCAGACCGTAAGCTAGCCCTGCAGCATGGCTTAAGCTGTAAATCATGACATACTGGTTAGATGATTGTGTATTTCTCTCTGCCCCCAAACAGGTTAAAAACATCCTATCATGGTAACACCTTTAGTACATGCAGGGCTAAAGGGGCAGCACGCATTATAGAGGCAATATCTGTTGAATATGGACACCATACAGAAACAGCTGGTTTCTGAACAATAAAGATGACAAGATTAACATCATGACAGCTTAAAAGGGGCTATCTACAAAATAAACATACAGTGATCAAATAATACAGTGCAAGTGAGTGAAACCCAAAACAGGACCAAATTCCACCATTAAAATAAAGCTGTCCAGTGACAGACGAAGAAGATGAGGGGTTATTTACTCCCCAAATCAATAACAGTAGAGGTTCCATATACAGTGCCTATAGAAAGTATTCAACCCACTTGGGAGTTATATAACATTGAATCATGGTCCATTTCATTTGGCCTTGAGCTGAGCGGTAGAAAAACACCTGCTCATGTCCAAGTGAAAACAGAACTCTACAAATGAATCTAAATGAATATAAAATATAAAACACATAATAATAGAGTACATCAGTATTCACCCCATTCAAGTCAGTATTTGGTGGACACACCTTTTGCAGCAATTACAGCTTTGAGCCTGTGTGGATACAGTTGTATGCAAAACCTTGCTCACCCCTTGAGCAATATTCATGTTTTGCTGATTTTGGAAGTTAAAAGAAGTAAATACAACCCCTGCAGCAGAGGAAAAGTTTGGGCACCCTTCCACGTCAAAGTCTCAGAACACAACATTAACTTAATAAGCATTTGTAATGAGTTTGTAAAGCAGGTCAAGAGTTGCCCTTCGGTATGATCAGCTATAAATATGCAGGCTGTGTAGGTGCAATAGCCTCACACAGGCACCAGAATAATGTAGGTACCTTACCTTGAGTGGGCGCTGAATACATGTGGGTGCAATTGAGTAAATAGTAATACTCTCCCGACAAGAGCCACCAAGATTATATTGGTACTATCCTGATAACAGCACCAATAACATGTTGGTGATCTCACCCGATTGGACAGGCATCAACCATTCAACTCAACAGCAGATCAATTAAGCTGAGCACATGGGGGCGCCACACATAGTGTGGTCAGTCATAAATCAATCGAATATATCAGTCTGATAAGATATATTAAACTATCAATTTGGAACTCTGGTTGTAGTTAATAATTTAATTATTAATCAAAGTTACCATATTAATGGCGAGTAAAGGTTGAAGGTCTTATGAGTTCTGAATAGAAAAGATTGGCAGCCTTTATTCTTGTGCAACATGAAATTGACCAGCATTCAAGGCATTTATTCACACAATTATCAAAAATAAAACACACAATATGTAATCTAATTTAATGTAACTAAAGGGGAGTGTGTGTGTGAAAGAGAGGGACTGAGTGTGTGTGTGTGTGTGTGTGTGTGTGTGTGCGTGTGTGTGTGAGGGCGGGAGCTTGTGTGCTCGAGTGTGCGCTGTCGGGTGCGCGCCAGAAAGAATGTGTGTGTGTGTGTGTGTGTGTGTGTGTGTGTGTGTGTGTGTGTGTGTGTGAGGGCGGGAGCTTGTGTGCTCGAGTGTGCGCTGTCGGGTGCGCGCCAGAAAGAATGTGTGTGTGTGTGTGTGTGTGTGTGTGTGTGTGTGTGTGTGTGTGTGTGTGTGTGTGTGTGTGTGTTCCTTTGTTCGGTCACTGTAGTTCGGCGAATATGTGTGTACACGCTAATGAACATACATGCGAGATGAACAAAGAGCAAGTCTATGTGAAGCGCGATGTTTAAGTATTCCCTTTGTGTGTGTGGCTGTGTCAAGGCCAATGTATGTGTAATCTGTGTGATTACGATGCCAAGTTAGAAGAGGAACATGGTTAGTAACGCATGCAAGACCTTATGTCTCTGGGAAGCAGAACTAACATTAGCCCTTGCATGGTGTGGGTTAATGTTATGGTAGACTTTTTTTTTATTGAAAGTCTAAAGATTATCTTATAGGTCATTATACAGAGAAGCATGATAGAAAGGAAGTAATCCCAAAACTATTCAACAAACCACTATTGAAAATTTTACATTGTTGAAAATGGCAAATGACTCACAGTAGTTTGTCATCTTTGAGGTTTGCCAGATGTTGGACTAGGAAGGTTCCATAGGCAAAGGAGGGCCTGCCGTGCCTCAGGTGGTGCAAGAAGTCCAGGTTTTCAAGGAGGGCAAATTTGTTTACAAGATATGGGGTGGAGAAATGAGGCAGCTCTGCAGACATCTCTGTTAAGAGAGTAGGTGATTAAATCATTAACAAACGATAAAGATGACATTTTAGGGGAAGTCTGTGAAACCCACCTGTAATGCCCAGTGTATTGCCTGTGAAACCCACCTGTAATGCCCAGTGTATTGGCTGACTGCCACCAAAAGAGTCTGGAGGAATCCAACGGATTTAGAGACTGTTCATGAAAAAAGGCAAGGTTTAGAACTTTCAAATCTCACCGCTTACAGGTGCCTGAACAATTGTAAACAATTGTTTCAATAAAATGATAAAAACACATGCCATTGCATGCATCATTTATGCTAAGATATACACCCCAGAATGTTCAATGTACCTGCATGAGATGGTAAACTGATATATCTGATGATCCCATGCCAAATGGCCCACTGGGTGGGAAGACGGCAAACTTGAGTTTGGGATACGTGCTCAGGGCCATCTTGAGGAGCTGGGGGTCAGCTCTCCACGGGCATTCACCCACTTGGAGGACGTGTTGAGAAACCTGAGGACAGCAGATTGCAATTGCAAAAAACTGAATGACAGAAGACTTATTTTCCCAAAATGTGTCTAAATGTGGGTTGGCATGGAGTGCGTTTTAACCATTCTTAACCAATCCAATCTTTTTCAGGGATGAGCTAAAACTAGGTGCTGCAGATTCCAACAAAACAGCCAAGGTAAGCATGTTATTTATCAATAGGAGGTTTTCAGAGGTTCAGATAATATACCAAATATGTTCACAGACTATTCTCATGAAGTATAAAAGTCACATCTGACCACACAAGACTTACATAGGCAGGCGTAACTCAAAGGAGAAGGGAGATGCTTTTACAGCTAGCGATTATTAACATTAGCATACTACCCTTAGGTTCCATATTCATTCTCTACTTCTAAATCAGGAAATGATTGAAGTATTGTGTTCCATCTTGTATGCACAGACGATCCTCCTGCACCCTGCTACTGCTCTGCTCTGATATTCATTCGACATTTTGCACTCCCTACTGCTCCAAAAGTGGTCAGGAATGGTTCAGAAGTCACTCCAACAGTAAAGAACACTCCATGGACAACATCCATGCTGGACCATATGAACAGGCCAGTACTTCTTTAATGATTAGAATGACAACCGTAACAAAAGAGCCAACCTACAGAGAGTGAGAGACAAAATAACAGCAACACCAGAAAGACAGAAAGGGCCCAACCTGGTCTATGCCGCCGGGGGCAAACATAATTGTTGACAGGGCCAGAAGGCTGTGGCCCTCCAGCAGCATGCTGCTCACACTGCCCTGGCTCCCGGGGATGAGCACACGGGCACTAGTCAAGCTGCCCTGGAAGACTCTCCCTGGTTCTGGTGGATTACAACAACATGACATCCAATCAGCCCAAAGCTCACAGTGTAATGCTTCCAGTTGAAATCTCTCCTGGTTCACTGAAGTCAGTTTCTGTGTCATTGTGGAATATCTTGCAGGGCCAAATACAGTAAATGGCCACTCTTCTGACTCATTGAGACGAATCTCATTCCTTTTTGACGTGCGATTGTGTTTCAGGTCTGCACCTAGCTGTCTGAAATCCACTGCCCAGTTGATGTGTATGCGCTTGCTTGACAGGGGATAGCCAAGAGAACTGAAGCAAAAAGCTAAAAATCTCTAATGGCTGTGTACGATGCTCATTAAACTCAGTAACAAAGAAGCAGTAACAGTAACAAGATTTCCACACCTGGGTCCACCTTTACATAAAAAAGCTTCAGTAATAACTGAACATAGAGAAGTGCAGACGCTCAAGCCTATGGCTATGTACAAACGTTCAAAGACTTTTCAAACTTTTGATACAAGGCTATATATATACTGTAAGGGCACTATGATCTTCAAGGAAAATGTTCATGATTTAAAATAACACCAAATATTATTGGATTGATTCATTATATTATTTTGATTGTTTTGAGAGAGTAATTTCATAGTTTTTTTTTTTATTAGTTTCAATACGGAGAATTCAGTATTTTTTATCATCGTAACACTTTTTGTTGTATTGTTGCCCATCCCTGGTCAGCAGTCAACTATGCTACCTAACAACTCCAAGACAAACTTCAGTGAGTGGTGGGTGAAATACCTGTTATGTCCTTTGCTATTTCTTGTATTTTCAACAGCATCTCAAAGCATGGATGACTTTCACATGAATGCTCTCCCTCCAGGACTGGCTCATTTCTGGAATAAACACGGTCAAATGAGGAAATGAGGAAACAACAAATGCTCCAAACCAAAATCTCTGTTTAAAAGGAAGATGTATTACCTGTTAGACCTGATGTAGGTGTAGAGGAGGTAGCAGAGTCCAATCTCTAGACAGTGGTTAATGAAGGAGGTGTTAAAAGTGTGCATCTGAGAGGAGGAACACTGTGGAATCTTTGTCACTTCCATCACTCCTCCAGCCTGCCCCAACCTCCACAGCAGCTGTTCAAAGTTGTCCATTTCTGTCTGAACAAATTCACCCTGTCTGTGAAGACACATATGAGTTGGTCGAGCTCTGAAACACCTGATATCAAACAGAGTCCAAGGGATATGGCTTTCTTACCGAGCCAACATGTCCAAGATGAGGTTCCTCAGAAACATGTTACTCTGTGTGTGGTTGCTGACAACATCCGCAGTTAAAGCTGGCCATGAAGGAGACGTAGAGGAGTTTCTGTCGCTCACAAGGCTCTCGATCCACTCAATGACCCTCTGATGATCGTGGTGTGAGGTGAGGTAGGCCCACAAGACTTCAGATTCACAGGAGCTCTCTGTGAAAGAAAAGAATGTGTTGTGTTATGTATCCACAGATACCCAAGTCAGAGATTCACAACTAGGGGATCGGATGGACAAAAACAAACATGTTATTTACCCGATGGCACATGAACACAACGCAGAAGAGCAGTCAAAGACAAAAAATACAAATGCAGCGGTCAGCGCAGTGACTAGGCCTCTACGAACTTATACCATGTTTCTTGGTAATTTTACAGACTCTAGTATGTGGGCATCGATTTAACACTATTCACATAGTGAATATAGTTACATTTTTCACATTGTAGGCCACTACACAACCATCATGTGTATTGGCTATGCCAATCGTCCCAGTATAGCACAACATGAACATGTGGGCTGACTGCATGGAGTGCTTCATATCTGCACATTCACAGATAGTTTTTCAGTTTTTGAATCAATCAAGTCAGTCCCTGCAAGGGAAGCTACGCAAAAAAGGTTAGGCCTTGTGATGTCTTCCAGCTTACCCCATTCATCTGGTAGAAAGACCAGTGAACATGTGCTTATGGTGTTACTTTAGTTCTTTGAGCAAGACACACTCCAGTAAGTGTTTGCTTAGAGATGGGTTCATCCAAGAAGTCACCATCCATTGGATGGATGTATTCTGGATGCATGCATGAGATCTATGAAGCACAGATGCTTAAGGACAGATGGGGTGATTGTTCTTTGCCCTTACTACAACTCCTGCTGTAGGTACTGGAGACTAGTGGCAGGTATATGTTCACATTTTGATTAACATGGTGGTGCTGGATCTACATCAAAGAGGAGATTTTTTGGGGGTCCAAACAGGTAAGCGATTTTTCTGCGTTGTTATTTTTCTCCCCTGAAGCAAAAACAGTCGCACATGCGCCAAATCATAGATTCCAAATCAGTACATCTTCTCACGCAATTGAAATGACAGATTTTCGCCAGTAGGGAGCGCTATAATAAGCAAGTTTACATTTTTCCTCGGGAACCATATGGGTTACAGTTACAGTAAAAGTTTCACTTGGCCTGCTCAACAAAATGGATGCCAATACCCAATTAAATGTCAGCAGTCCATATAAGCCTGTGTGAATCAGAATCAGAATTCTTTTAATGGCCAAGTATATTTACATATACAGGAAATTATCTTGGTGGTTGGTGCATAGGACATAAAACACATAACATAACAACAAAATAGCAAAAACAAGAATAAAAGACAAATACAGAATATTAGATAATAATAAATAATTGTGAATTGGAATTGGCAAACCCAGAGTCAGTGTGATGCAGGGGGCTTGTTTGTGAGCACCACTGCCGTGGGGAAAAAACTGTTCAGGTGGCGCGAGGTTTTGGTCTTTATAGCCCGGAACCTTCTGCCAGATGGGAGTCTTTGGAATAGGTGGTGACCGGGATGGGAAGGATCAGCAATGATCTTGCATGCTCTCTTGCTGGTCCTGGAGTGGAACAGGTCTAGGAGAGACGGCAGGTCGCAGCCGATGACCTTCTCGGCTGACCGAATGATCCTCTGCAGTCTGCCTTTGTCCTTTGCAGTAGAGGCAGCGAACCAGATGGTAATAGATGAGGTGAGGATTGACTCAATGATGGCTGTGTAGAACTCGACCATCACTTTCTGCGGCATGTTGAATTTTTTGAATGGCCAGTCCTTCAAATTTAGTAGGCTGATTCATGATGGCATATAGAAGCTATTTACCCAATTTCAAACAAATCAGCCATAGGATGTCACTACAGCAAGCTACAAGTCTTCCTCTGTTCCTGTCAAAATTCAGTTTACCTTTAAATCCTTAAGAAACATTACCAAAATGAAAAAGGTCCTCTTTCATCTGAAGCATTCAAATCATTCAACCGTTTGCCACTTGGGGGGCTATTTTTTATTATTCTAAGCAAAAGGAAATACAAAAGAGGATTATGGTGATTCTGAATTAGTTAGTAATGCAGTTAGAATGTAAGCATCAGCAAGAGTATTTGTTAAATTTTATGAAATGCCTTGATTCCCCCAAAATATTCCCACAAGCCATGTGTGGTTCCTACTAATAATTTCTATGTTTCATTTTTAACTACATTTCTTAATTTTTGCTAATTACTTTGGTCCATTCCTGTAACTGTGGGCAGTGATCTAAATGACCATGTGTATGTCTTGTTAACCTAAATGTAGCCCAGATCGTGAGGAGGAACTGGGCCTAGATAGATCCCATCAATCAGAAGCCAGCATCTAATAGCACCCGTCAGGCTCTGGCCTGGAACCCGCGGGGAAACAGGAAGAGGGCACGACCCAGACACAGCTGGAGAAGAGACATTGAAGCAGAGCTGAAGAGGAAGGGGACAAACTGGACAGAGGCAGCAAGGACAGCTCAGTGAGGTCTGTGGGAGAGTTGCGAATGCTGCCTTATATGGGGACGACACGACAATCTTGTTTAGGTAAAAGGAGAATGTCTTCTGTGCCAAACACATGTGTACACTGTCCATTAGGGGGTCTCGAATCGCAATTTGTATTTACAACAGTGGTGTAAAAGTGAGCTACACTCCGGAACATTAGGGGAAGCTCAGCGAATGGGGCTTTAAGGTCTGTGTAACTAGATTTTATAATGTCCTTAAATTCATTTTGGGGAATAAATAGATCTGTTGTTCCCACAATCCACCCAGGCAATTCACAATGTAGTTTTGTGCTTCAGGTCGGAAACACTGCCCTAATGTAAGAACATCACCAAACATCAGTTAGCAAGCTAGATAGCTTTTATCAGTGCCAACTATGCAGTTTTTGGCCTTTCCAATGCAAGTCTATTGGCCATTAACTAGTTAGTTCATTCGTTTTAGCCTCTTCATTGACCAATAATCATCATAATCAACTAAAGAAAACACACATATTAATTCCATTCTATATTGATGTCTCATGTAGATAGGGAGAGGAGAGGGATGTGACTCACTCAGGACTTTCTTCTGTGCCAAGAGGATTGATCTCTGGGTGTAGCCGTCCCAGTGTTTGACCCAATCCAGCCGCAGTAGACTACACAGGTTGTGTGATGACAGGTCAGCGGGCTCACATGCAAACTGCTGCAGCAGACCGGAACACTTTGGATCCACATGCCCCGTGTCCAAAACCCTGCAAAAAACATTGATTGTAAATGTAACCTTCAAATCTATACAAAGAGTTTCTGTGGCAATGTTTGAACACTAAATGTAATAAATGCTGGAAGGAACAGCTCTGCCCGACCTCCTGTTCTCCAGTGGCTGACAGGAGAGTGCTGTAGGCTCTTCAATCTTCCTGAGGAGCTCTATCCTTAGCAGCTCTTCTTCTGACAAATACCCGTGTCTCCCCAACTCCTCAACCTGCAGAGTGATGACAACTTATGAAACACCTGTAAAGCTTCACCAGTGATTTTAATCTCAAAATATTTTGCATTGCCATGCCTGCTTTTCAAAGACACTTGTTTTACTCTTTTTGGAAACATTAAAGGCCTTAAAAGGAGTACAATGTAGCATTTGGCCACTAGAGTCCACACAGTTCAGATTCACATTGTCAGTATGAGCCAGCTAGCTAGAAACTCCTTTCTGAGTGTACAGCAATGCGAAGCAACTTCAGCCCTTTTATTTTATGAAGTTACATAACTCTTCATTAGGAGTCATTGGCCCGTATTTTGAGGATGATAACGGCTGGCAGAAATGGCAGCGCATGCGTGCTGTTGCACAAGCGTTAAGTGAGTGGTAAAGGCGTGATCAGAGGCACTAAGTGGGCAGTGCCAGGCCGAAGTTAATTAATGAAATGTTTGGTTAAAGCCGACCGCGTTGTCGAGCAATGCCTTTAAACTGAATGCGTCAGACGAGATTCCAATGTAAGAAGATGGCAATATTGCCGTGGGTTCTGGGCAAGGATTAACTGCTTCTTCTGTTGTATTTGTAAACAAATATATTTGTTGAAACATAATTGTAGAGCTGTTTGAAAATTCCCAACCACATGGCTTTGAACTGACTGTTACATTGTTGATCAGGATAGTCTATGTGATTTTGAGCCTGAAAACAATTAAGCGTTTTAATCTCCCATACATTCTGGAGCATGTATTTCAGACTAAAATATAAAATGTCCAAACATGCGTAACATGAGGCTACATATTCAATTAAATAATCAAAATGACTACTTTCCTCAATAGCATGGACTACATACTGTGTGCGAAAGAATGATCTTAAGCTTTTAGGCTACTGCAACAGCATGTTAGGTCCGTCTCAGTTAAATATGGTATTCGACATGAATTACATTGAAATTGTATCCTCTACTTGTTTTTTTTCACTTTGAATGAATTAGGCTACTGGTGACTGTGTGTGTTGAAGCACTAATGATATGGGCTGTGTGTGTTGAAGCACTAATGATATGGGCTGTGTGTGTTGAAGCACTAATGATATGGGCTGTGTGTGTTGAAGCACTAATGATATGGGCTGTGTGTGTTGAAGCACTAATGATATGGGCTGTAAAGGTTGTAACCGTTGCAAATGGAGGACACTCTGAGGAAAGCAAAGATTCAAGCTCAAAATTGTAATTTCAAGCAGAAAGCATTATTTCTGACTTAACTCTTGAAATATATTTTCTATTTATTTTTAACCTTATTTGATGGATGGGTGATTCCAAACTTTTGAAAAGTAGTGTATATTTCTACATTGTAAGTTAACATTTATATATTTATGATAACATTACAACAACTTACCACAAAATATCGTAGGGCCTTGTCCTCTGTGTGGAGGCATATGCTGTGGAGCTGTTCCTTCACACAGTAGCCCTAAGATCAAACAAAAGGCTTGGGATAAGGCCTGGGAAAATGGCTACAGGGAGTCTTAAGTTAATATGTATGCTATGTTTAAGGACACTGAAAAAACCCCTTCAGTCTGTGCCCATCTCACCATGTTCCTGAGCAGAGATGTGGCCTGGCCCAAATCTTTAATCTGGAGGCAACGAAAGACCTGTAGCAGCCCTCTCTTCTTTAGCTCCTCGAGGCACAACTCAGGGCTGGCCTGCCGTCTCAGAAACGCTTGTGCCCAGGGGATCTGGCACGCTGTAACGGCACGCTGGACGACCTCCTGAGGGGCCAGACACAAAACAAACAATCTTTTGCTGTTCCATTCAAGTAAAACCATGTTTTCCATCTTTAAATAGTATTAACAGTAAACCATAGTGATGAGTAGATGAAAACCCTGTCTTTACTTGAAAGTATTCTTTCTGTTCCTAACCCAAATCATTTTCAATAGTGTGTCAGTAAGTTTCTGTACCTCTATAGGTAGGTTGTACATCTCTTCCATGTCTTCTTCTTCTTCTTCTTCTGACGGCGGTAAGGTGGCCAGACTCTCACCCTTTGGATCCCAAGGAAGCATCCTCATATAATTTCGCAACTCAGATATGTACCCATCTAGCATTTTCACACAATCTTGTATATTTTCATCCAAATCTGTAAGCAGAGATGGGGACAAAATTATTACAAGAATTTTCACATTTAGGTGCCTTTACCATTACAGATCCTTACCCTACCCAGACTCATCAAAACTTGACTTTTACTCATATATACTGCTCATCTTTGTAGATACTGCATTACTAATCGGAATACCATTCTTACCTCAACATTTTGACTAATAAATAAAATAATAAGACTAATTAAAATATATGCAACAGTCCCTAAAGTGAACACATCTACAATTACACTACAATTCTACAGAGACTGTCATGAGGATGACCAAAAGTGTGTCCCAGAAACCCTTATCTACATAAATAATTATAAAGGGGGCTTACAAAACAATTGAATCTGCAATTTCAGTGCTTATTCTTGATTTAGTTTTGGAACTTACAATTTGCTTAGAGGTACATGTACTACAGTTACAATCAATAACTTTGTTAACCCACCTGCTAATTTTGCAATTACCCCTACGCTCTCTAACTATAGCCAGTTTCAAACCTATGTAATAACTTTTGAAATTATTTTTTTGAAAATATTCCAAAATCAGATAATCAACACCAACCGCAGCTAATGGCTGTAATAATGTAATGGCACCTCCACTCTGGATGATTTTAATAAAATATCACTTTCCTGCCTTATTGAGTTAGTGTCTCATGTGAAACCCACTGCCTGTCCTACAGACTCCTTCACTTTTTTTAAACATGCAGTGTTTCCATCCTTTGCTGAAGAAGCCGAACCTGAATCCTGATCCTCCTTCCAATTTTAAACCCATCTCAAAGCTCCCATTTCAAGCAAAAATACTCAAAAAGGCAGTTTTGAATCAATTACAAAGTTATTTGAATGAGAATGAGATCGTTGATATGCATCAATCTGGTTTCTGTGCATTGGACAGCCCTGAGTCTGCCCCCTTGAAAGTTACAAACAATTCTAAGGTTTGTTCAGTTCTGGTACTCCAGTGTTGCTTGAGCAGTTGGAGTATTGAGTTGAGGTAAAGGGGGAAACACGTGGTTTGCCTCTTATGCATCTAATAGGACATTTATGGTCAATACAGATGGCATCTCTTCAAATGTTGCACCCCCCTCACGAGGAGTCCCAGGGTTAGATGGCCCCCTTTCTATGCTCACTTTATTTATTGCATTTCGGCCAGATATTCAGAAAGCCTTTTAGATTATGTTACATTGCCTCCCAGTAAGGTTCAGGGTTGATTTGATGATTTTCGTGTCTGTTTTCAAGGCTGTGAAGGGACTAGCTCCAGTCTACATTTCTAACCTTCTGACCACAACACATTCAATCAAGGTCCTCGGAGGCACTTTCACTGGCTTAACCACGGTCAGATTTTAAAACAAAGGGTGGTCGAGCTTTTACTCTCATTGGTCTAAAATGATGGAATAGTCTCCCCCTTTGATGTGAGATCTGCTGTCTGTTTGGACACTTCTACCAGATTGAAAACTTACTTTTATACACTGGCTTTCACTGGATTTTAATTTGGTGACACATTATTTTAGCTTTTTGGTCACTGCCTAAGTTGTTTTTCTTTTGCTGTGTTTTTATCGTTTTGGCAGTTTTATTCTGTTCTGTTATCCATATTTATGCTTTTTATCATTTCATTTATTTTTCTGTTATTCATCCTATTTTGATCACTTTTAGATGTTATGTTAAATATTATTTTTCCTTAAGGTTACTAAATAGACATATATATATCCAAAGCATCTTACAAAACATACTTAAAAATGTAGTACATTACGAATAACAAGAACAGCTTTCCTACCTTCTGTTGCAGACAGAATGCTTCGAACTTGTGTGCTGAGGAAGGTGTAGGTGATACTGAGCAGTTGTTCAGAAAACTGTTTGCTCTGAGACTCTGTATGTGTGTCTCTGATTGCGGAACACAGAAGGTCAAGGGCAGGGCACAATTCCTGAACATCTGAACAACATATATACACACCATATAGACAAACAAACAGAAAGGGAGATGGGTTATTCCATGTGAAATCAACTATTTTAGAACAGTAGCCGTTAGCAGTTTTGTCAAATTCAGATTTGTCCAATTGAATAGTCAAATAGTCAATTCAGTCAAATTTTATACAATCCTGGTGTGCAAGCAGTCTGGATACTTTATAGTACTTTACAGTATACCCGTATACCCAGTGGCCTAAACATAGGTTTACCTGTAAAAACGTCAATCTTTATGATCCTTCTGGACCTAACCCTAATGTTTCTACAGGTAAACCCATCTTTATGATCCTTCTGGACTTACCCCTAATGTTTTTACAGGTAAACCCATCTTTATGATCCTTCTGGACTTACCCCTAATGTTTGTACAGGTAAACCCATCTTTATGACCCTTCTGGACCTAACCCTTAATGTTTTTACAGGTAAACCTATGTTTAGGCCATTGTCATTTGACAGATATGACAGATGGCAGGTGTCCGACACATGGATGACACTGTAAAGTACCCGGACTGCTTGCACACCAAAAATTAGGCTTGTATCTCAAGTATCTCAGAGATGTTACAGCTCGAGGATGCATGACATAAGAATAGATGCTTTCCTTACTCTTAACATATAGATGGGTGGAGACCGCAGGTGTCTGTTCAAGGGCGCTGTATCCACTACGTGGAAAAAGAATATTCTCCTTGCTTTTTAAGAAGAAGTCAACCGTGTCTAACTGATGGTTCTTCAGCCCTGCCTAAAAGAGAAGGAAAACAGCCTCATTTGTGTTGTAACATTGTGGTGATAATGGGATGCCACAGAGACTCACTGAGAAGACTGAGAAGACTGAATAAGGTGTGAATCGCCCCCCCGACCTGCAGAGCATGGATGGGGATGGAGCAGCGGCACCAGGCGTTCAGGTGGCAGAGGGAGTCGACGGTGCCAGCACTGCCAAAGATCATTAGCCTGTTCAGGAGCTCCTCCTGGGACACACGAAACAGGACCAGGGAAAGGCCTGAATCTAGAAAACATTACAGAAGACACATGTATTTAACAGAACAGAATAAAATGTCCAATAACAATACAAAAATGTCCCCATGTGAAATGGCTGTAATTGTCATTAACAGCATAACCACCATAAAGACAGTTTTCAGGCCATGCTACAAAAATATATATATATATGTAGTATATTATGACAAAATTACTATTTTAACCAGATCCTGTTAAGACAGCAAAGTCTACCTAACCATGTCTGAAGAAAACACAAAATATACCAACAACAGTGTCCTGATAGCATCGCAGTCAGAGGTATAGTGTCTTATCCTTAAATACAGGATCAAATCTCGGTCAGGCAGATGGTTGCTGCATTGTATGTAATTGTGTGAGATTGAAACAAACGCAAATGCTCCACTTCAGAACTTGCACTAGCAGCTACAGGCGAGTGGACGTATCGACTCAAGCAGGTTTTAGTGACCCAGGGGGCTGGGTATTAGCACATATGCCCTGATTTGATTCGATTCCGGTTCACAAATGAACGGTTAAATTAAATTCCAATTTGCAAACTTGGGAAGGTGTACACCCCTGTGTGGTACCTATGTCTTCTCGACCTTCAATAAATGATGTTTCCATGAGTAAATTGTATTCTAACCCTTATCTTATTGCTCTTAACCCCGTTATTAAACTTTAAGGAAGAGGGAAACAAAGGACAAGTGCTAAAAAAACTGGACTGTCCTGAGAAAAACGGGATATCTGGTCACCCTATTCTAAAGAGAACACAAATTTACAAATGCAAAGTCACTAAAAACAAATTGCCAAAACCACTTAAAAAAAGAAAAGGCCAAAAGCTTATATACCAAATTCGTTTTATTTGAGGCACAAATGGGTATAGTTTATAGTATTCTTGCATTCAAGAAGCAGAAGGCCCTGGAAAATAACTGACAGTAACACAGTGAGCAGACAGTTGATTAGAAAGATGATGAGTTGATTAGATCTGTCAGCTTACCTTTAAGCAGTAGACAATGTTGCTCTCCAAAACAGAGCTGGACAGGCAGGCATGCTGTGTCTGTGGAATGATAAGTGATATCTTGGCTCTCCAGGTCCATGTAGGCCACCAGGGTGCTTTTGTTGAATGGAGATACAACAGTAACAACTGCTGAGAACTTAGAAACCGAAAGCATAACCGGAGTGGCTTCAGCTGGGACCTCCTTAATCTCAAACCCACACCATAGTCTCTCACTCTCCCTTGATAGTTTTGCTGTGGCTCGTCTGCACTCTATGTGAGGCGAATCCTTGTACCACGGTGAAATGAGTTTCTGCTGGAACACAGGAGTGGGTATCTTGGCTCTGGTGTTCAACAACGTCAACTGAGACTCCCAGGAGCTGACAATAAGAGTAAAGAACATGGAGGTGATTTCAGCTGCTATGGAACTAAGACAATCATCTCATTTAAAACAACAGTAACAGAAGTAAAACACTCTACCAGTCACTGTGGAAGGTGAAGTCCAGCACAGAGTGACTGTCAGAAGAACTGAGGAGATCCTCTTGATCGCTTGCATCCTGAGGCTTGAGAGGAAGGTGACTGATAACCTTCTGACTAAGCAAGTGATCTGGGTAAGTCCTACAAAAGAACATTTTGGTCAGTATGGAGTTTCCTGATGCTCTTCATCAGGCAAAAATCTACACTGTATCACAACTTTAATGTTAAACTTTATTGTCTCATATGAAAATAAAATATGTGCAACACTGTAATGCTCCCGATGTCATTACTTGAGAAAAGATCAATGAATATAAAAAAAAAGACCCTAGTAAAAGCTGATAAACAAAGAATAACTAAAATACCAGTGCACTAAAATTCTTTGCGTAACACTCGTTCTGCCCTTTGCCTGCCACGCTGAGCAAAATGAGATCCATTTTATCTTGAATCTCAAATGAAAGCTCCATTTAACTCTATCGTACAATTGTCACAATTAGTATCAACATAACCATTAAAGTGCAAAATGCAGTTTTTATGGTCAAAAATGGAAACGTTAGAGTTCCATAACAATGCAATTCTGAAAAGATGGGTAAAGAGTACAATATCACAGTGTTTGTGGTATGCCTATTTGAATGCATCTACTGAGGTGAGAAACATAGTGTTACAGACTTCTTGCTGTATATTGAGCTATTCAACAGACTACCTGCTTCTACCAACCCCAATGTAACTTTCTTATTTAGGGAAGGAGAAATCCAACACAGGGTCCTAATTTGAAAGTGCAAGGCAAGGCGTCCACAACACAATGGAAAAGAGAGTTTGAGCAGAATTGATATTTGCCTTAATGGTCTGCATGGTACTGGTAACAGTGCATATTCATTTGAGGGTGTGTTGTTAAAGGACACACGTGACTGCTGTGTGTCTTATGTGTGTTCTGAGCTAATCATAGCTATCAAGGGGAAGTCATGAAGGCATGATGAAATGACAACTGCACTAGACGGATCTGTGGTTGGAGTAGGAGACACCAATGCATGTGACAGAAGGCCAAACCACCACAGCAACATTACACAAGACTAAGTTCAAGCTTGGTAAGAAAATTCTGAGATATTATTTCTTTACAATATACTGTAAAGGACTTTTGTAAACATATCTAATGAGTAGTGAAAACTAAACAAACCTTTTTTGGCACATATCCTACTTGCAGACAGAAGAATACTGCTCCTTCTCACTGTATGCCTATCTTCATTTCTATTGCTACTACATACGGTACTGTTAAGCTATTTTAGAAAAGGATAGTGAAAGCATTTAGCTTTAGCTCATCCAAAATGAGTGAGTATATCACAATGTAATAAAATACAAACCAAAATCTTATGTTTGTGTCTCACTTTGTGTTGTGCGTTACCAAAGGCCCTAGATGCATGACACTGGATTATTTTATTAAATGTATGTGGGAATAGGGGCTTAGTTGTGCCTAACTGATTAGCCTATGCAAAGTAATTTAGTACAATATTCTGTTGAGTTAAATAACCTGTCAATGCAATAACTGAGTGGTCAAATTGAATAGACATTAGACGTGGCTGTCAAAGGTTTAAAATTAAGGTTGGTTTAGGTTTGTTAGGTTAAGTAGGTTACATTTCAAATGAACAATTTACACAATTCCACCCAAATGAGGTTTTGGTCAGCCCTCGCCTAAGGCTTTGGGTGTGGTATGAATAAAAATGTATTTGCCCAGTAATAAAAACAGGTTTAGTACTTATGTGTTGCACCTCAATCAAATTAGGGCCCACAGTGCTAGGGGTTATGAGCGGGGACACCCCTCTGTTTTGTGCTAGCATCAGCTCCAGACTGAGGATGTCATTACGCTTCAGAAGGAGCTACACTGTAAATGTAGTAGTTTTCGACTGCCAAATTAGCTTCAATTAGCTTGTTTATGGCTCGGCCCAGGCCACTATGTTTGTTTCCCATTGATAGTCAGGACTGTGTACTAATACAGGGATTTAGAGCGCATACACTGAACAGACAGCTAGAGGACCGGAAGGGGCTATTTGCTGAATTTGGCAAAGTGTATAGGATTAGAATTGCAGACCCTAAATGTTTGTATCTCTATTGATTGAGACAAACATTTTATAGTGTGGAAACATGTCTGAGAAAATAACTAAGCCCGAAGCTTAATTAAAAGTGAGCAAAAGTTAGCATGTTCAAGCACATACTGTATACTTGAGTTCTCCCCATAGAAGCACTACACAGCGACTTCATTTTTACACATTCATCTGTGAGTAAAATTCTTACATTTGCATTTACTCATTTAGCAGACACATTCGTCCTTATAGAGGACACACTTATAGACACACCTCCATTTTCATCAGTATGTGAGCTCACCAAGTATTGAATTACAGGAGCTCCAAGTAACTTCTGCCTCAAGCTGTGACACCATTACATTTTTCGACTTAATTACCTGAAATATTCATTTAGGTGAACCGCTATAACCAGGTTAAGGCTGGTCACCGCAACGGCTGTGCTGAGATCTTCTGATATCTGCAGGAGGCAGAAAGCAGATGGCTGGAGTGCATCTGTGTGGAACGATGCAAAGTCCACAATGGCCAGTTGCTGTCCCTCAGTGCTGTCAAACATATCTGTGAGCAAGATGTTAAAGACAACGCTGTGTCTTGTTCTAATGAATACAGCATTAAACATGGCAGAACTGTATTACATTACTGTTAGCACAATGGTGTGAGTACATTGCTTCAGAATACTCTAGAAGCACAATACATGGATTTCTCCTACAAACCTGTTACTTTGAGCTTGTGGTAACTACTTCCTCTGACAATATATGAGCTTGCTTGATCATGTTAATTTTGACTACCACTGCCTCTAGCAGTAATAACAATCAGTTACACAAAATTAATCATCGAAATATGTGTAAAACATATCAACAAAGTTAAGACTAGTTAAGACAAAATAATGCATTTTTCTGGGCACCACAGCCAGGATAAATGAATATAAATGTTCTGTTTCACTATAGAGAAAAGCAAAACAGTACTGGTCACAATAATAGAAGGATACAAGTGACTCCAGAGTTGGTCAGAACAAAGAGTATTCCCTGACAGATTTGGAAGTCTGAACATTTCTGGGAGGCGTTAAGTGGCAGAGTGGTGCTGCAGCAGGATGCCATCTCTGGCGCCACACATCCATTCTGCCACAACAACTCCACCAAAACATGTGAGTTCAGCAGAAGAAAACACTTGCTGTCAGCAAAAGACAGCAACCTCACAGACACCAGATCAGTCAGACCTGCAATGAGATGTTAAGTCACATATCAAGCACAAATGACATAACTATCACTGTGTTCTCCAAACCCAAATACCAAGCACACAAAACATACCAAGAGCTGTTACCTATTATACTGGTTAGCTGCACAGTGATTCAACGCTTTCCTATTAATGTAATATTGCCTGATTGCATTATGCTGGCTTTCTCATAATTCCAAGAGTGTCAAAAACTAGAGATGCATTCCCACAAGAAAGTGCAAATGTGATTGCACTGCAGCACTCATTGCAGACCATAATGCAATTACATGAATGCTAACACTTTGACCTATGAAAGAAAGTTTGACTCTCCTACCACCCGTTGGATTAGCAAAAATATCATCTCTGAGACCTGTTGATGTCTAGTGAATATGACTTTTGGTGAAAAGGTCCAGGTGAAAAAGTGAGAAAATTACGCCCAAAATATAAGACTCAGCGGTTTACATGGTGATGGACACTGATCATTACTGTTCAAATAATAATTCTGGTCAATGAACTTCAAGTGTTCCATGTTTATTTTGCATTTTGGCAACCAAATGAATATTGACATATTGCATATTGCAAGGTGGTCAAGAATGCCTGCACACTCGTAATCTGTAAACTCCATTATCAAGTATTAGGCATGTTCATATATAATAGCCTATGTATCTGACCTGTGTGTCTATTATTATGGGTAAACGTATGTTATCATTCTTTAAACCTATCATTATGTTAGAAACTATATTACCTGTGAAAATCTACTAGTTAAACATGTTATATCCTAGAACACAGAGCAAGGCATGAGTCTGTGGATAGTATGCTGGCTGTCTTCCAAAAGGCGCCCAAACTGGCAGCAGCCCAAGATATTCGCCATGGGGACATTCTGTTCACAAGGGTTTGGGGGACGTGCATAGAGAGACAAACCAGGACTTTTGAGGGTAGTCGCCTACGGTGATTAGGATATGCATATGGTAATACACATATTCATGAACATCTAAACATGGACAGAGAAGGCTAAGGAACCAGTTGGGAGTGGCAGCCCATTATGTACTGTACAAAAACAGTGATGGAGAGAAGGACGACAACAGAAGCAGCAAGACGACAACCCGACACTCCAGCATGACCACCTCAGGGGTCAGGAGCAGAGACCTTGCCCATGTCTTGTTGTTTGTTCGTTTTACATTTTTAGCAGGGTTTTTTTTCGACTTAGTATTTATCTGCACCACTGAAAACTGATTTATTGAGTTCTTTTTGATTTGGTATGTGTCATGTTTGAGTAATCTCTTGAGCACTGTCTTCTGTCTCGGTCAAGCTCTGGCTCGCTCAAGAGTCTCTGCCCAGCCACCAGTCCCCATCTCTGCCTCTGACAAAGGGCGGAAAGAGGGTCTGAAGCGAGGGTGGTGTGTGAGCGCGCTCTTGCTAGCTGTATGTCTCCTCTGACAAGGCAGCCTAGACGAAATCTAGTTGGGTCAGGTCAGAGGTCCCTGTCAGTGTTAAATACAGCGTGTGTATATTCTCATTTCCCCATGCCTCTGTAGGGCCTTACGCTTTGATGTTACCCCCTGTTGTAATCTTGTGTCTATTGTAATCTTGTGTACCACACTGGATAATGTATGTTTGACCAACTGCACAAATGTGTATGTTTAATGTTATTTTTTTTTTATTATAATAGTTTTAGGTTCCCGCACTGCATCGTACTAGCAGTGCAGCAGGTGCGGTGGGATGCTAGTTAGCTGGTGCAACGTTACAAATGCTAAGTGTAACTAGCATGAGAATTATGTGCAGAGCAAATACTTAGAATTTCGATGTGGTTTACTTGTTTTATTTAGCAAGCTTGCTCCCTGCCTGACTTTTCTTATCTTTGGGATCAGGTATGCCACATTTTCTGCATTTACTTTTCAGTTGTATTGTCCATGTACTTTATGTATATTTCTGGCAGTTCACTTCCACTGTAGTTGTGTGTCGTGTTGTGCTCTTTTGCGACTCTCCCACTGGGAGAGGAGCTGTGATGCGTCTGGCTCACTCCATGCCTGAATAGTTTTTTCTTTCTTTCTTTTCCTTTAAAATCAAAGAGCAATAATTGTAGCAAGACCCAGGACTGGTTGCTGCGTCACCTCAATTATCACTAAAACACAACACAACGCAGAGAAGGAGAGTACACTCCTGTTACACAAGCACACTACAAAGCATTATCACAGGCCTGGTAGCACTCCAATGGAATCGATATTGTGAAAAGCATATGAGATAAAACGGCTCCAAAAACTGGAATAAAAATGCTAATACAACTTAACAAGACCAATATGGGATTGCTAGCGTATTACAGTCTGTGGGAAAAGGGGGAGGAAGTCTGCAAGAATTCCAAAGTACATCCCTGAAGGTGTCTGTGAAGAGAGCCTGGTGGAATATGGGAGAAGAGGCAGCTGGGGGGGGGGGCTTCTAACTCTGTGATGCTGATTATTGATCAGATGTTAGAATATCTATTTGTGTCAAGATCATATAATAGGTCACTTTCCAGGTGGATTGTATTGGAGTTGATGTGATTACGTTTATGAAGACGCAGCATGCACAAGTTGAAGTGGCTCACCCTGTATTGTATACTGCCTATCCCCATCACAAGCTGCCACTCACACCAATGTCACCACCTTAGCCTACAAGTGAGGTACATGAAGAATCTTAATCTTAAGGTTACCTAAATGTTGAATGTTCAGTGATACTCACCCGTGTCTTTGCTCTCAACCATCCTCCTGAGCGTATGTGGTAAACACACAGAGACAGACTCCCCAGAGAATGACTCGAGGTTTTCTGGGTCGACTGTATATAGTCTGAGGTCAAAATTTGATCCCACTGCCATAAGTCGATAGAAATCATTGGACCCTCTCTGTACTGTCGTTTCTTCCCATGCAAAACTGAGAACGAGAGATTGTTGACGTTCACTTATTAAAAAACACCATCATGTCTATTGAGTTGACTAATAATCAATACATATAGACAATATACTATACAATCATTACATAGTGAAGCATGTCACTGCACAACTTGTGCAACTTACTCTGAAAATGTATCCGCCGAAATGGTAATTGATGTTCCACTCTCAGAGACATCTGTTAGAGTTATGTTACTACTGCTACTCAAACAACAAATCAAAGGACGGCTTTTTTGGTCCAGGTTTTTAGCAAGTTTGGCTTTCGCTATGTCGTTCACCTGAATACTGAATATACTGTCTGGTAGAAGGGCAACATCCACCACAACATTTCTTTTCGAGTGTGGTGAACCAAACATAGCGTACTCTTCATTAAATAACTGCGTTAGTAGTAGGCCTTGGTCAAAAAACACACCAGAAACTCCTTCCAGACGCAATTATTCAATCCAAGTTAGAAAGTAGTGAGCAATCAGTATAAGTCTAGAAAAACAGTGTTCAAAACAAACTGATACGGAAGCTCATCATGCGACATATGTCATGTGTCGGATGATGCCGTGTGAATCACGAGTTCTCAATGTTGTTGTCAAAATAAAAGCCATCTATTTTTAAAGCTCCATTAAAGCAACACTATGCAACAATTTAACACTTTTTGAGGTATGGTTTAATAGGCAACTTGTTTTGGTACCATCCTCAAATTCGTTTTGATAGCACATGGTCATGTGAAGGACAGATAAACACTTGTGTCTTTCCCACTAGCAATCTAGGATATGCACTATGTAGCTCTGTGTTACGGGCTGGAACACCCTGCAAAAATGGAAGAAACGCTTTCACATTCATGACATTGCAGGCTATACTGCCAAAAGACACCAGTTAGTGTGTTGGCAAGCTTCTATCAGTGCCAATTGGGCTGTTGGTGGTGTTTGCAAGGTTTGTGCATGAATTTTAGGTAGTTAGCATAACAGAACTACTTATTGCTGCTTTTTTTTTTGGCGGCCCCTACGGTTTCAGAATGTAATTCACTGTTCGACCATTACCAAACAGCAAGCTAGTACAACACAAGACATAGCAAACCAGCTACGCACTGAGAATAGCGAGCTAGCTCCTAGTTCAGATTTGGTGACGTGTGACATAGCATTAAACGCGTTTTGTCCCCTCAGCCAAACTACTAGCCTGACGATGTCATACTCATAATTCTAGTCAGAATATGAGTCTGATATCGCTCCATTGGGCTGTGATTATGGGGCGTGTTTCAACCGAACCAGGAGAAAAAATGCCTCTTCGCTCAATTGGTTACCTACAACCAATCAGAACAACGTAGTATGTGACCAGGGGCAGCTGATACATTACACTTTTACCGGATCCTGTAGGAAGGAAGGCAAAAACATCTTTTCGATTGACAAATGCCTTAATCGCGTTTCTCTGTTCCTCTTTCAAAATGAATGCACTGTCAATGTCTAAATGGACTCGAATCTATACATTTCAGCTCTCCAGCGGCAGCCATGTTTGTTGAAAACGAATTCAACTCGTGTGTTGGTGACGTGGTTGGTTACGTTACTGTTGATCATCTGTCCATCATCGTATAAAGCCCGCCTTAACAATTTGATTGGTACGGCCAATATCTGTCCGCAGATAATTTCTCCTCAATGGAGTAATGCCAGACCGAACTTCCCAACCAAAAAATGTGTGGGCGGGGCTAAGTTCGGTCTGGTATCCAGGCTACCAAACTACACGTTGCAAGACAAAACTTTACAGGAAACATAAGGTCCGTTTCTTTCTGATCAGGGTAATTATCGGGGTAAAAATGATGCACACCAGGCTCAGATTATTTCTACTGATGTCAATGAGGAATGCATAACATTTAGGCAGACAACACATATTTTGTTAGCAGCATTGTAGCTTTCAAGGGAAACTTTTTAAATGTGGGCCCTATTTTCCCATCTTTTTGGGTCATTTTTTTTACTAGGGAGTATTGAGTAGTTTGTTTTCCATTTACAGAGTTAGTAGAGACTAAATACTTTGTGATTCTTTAGCACTTAATACTGTGTATTTCTTTAGCATTAAATACTGTGTGTTTCTTCAGCACTAAATACTGTGTGTTTCTTTACTTTAGTTTTTTCATCGCACAGCGTTATTTTGTAGAGCTAACATTTTTCCATTGCGATTGCCCTCATGTCTCTGTAGACCCGTGTAGAACTGCACTTTTATTTTGATGAAAAGATCTCGGTGGCCATCTTGACCGTCTAGGTTTGCCCAGAAGGACACCGCTAACTGTCTAGTTTGAGCATGGCGGTGTTAGAAAATGGAAATTGTAACCGGTCTGACAGCGACAGTTAGCAAGTTATTGCAGTTCTCCGGCTTGTCCGTGAAGAAGAATGTGTCTGGGACCAAAAATATGGAAGAAAAGGCGTTAGAGGTTTATGGTAAAATCATCATTTAAACTACCTACGTTATCGAATGTTGCTTGTTAGGTTAACTCTCAACTGAACTATCCACATTCTGAAACGACGCGCTCACTATGGAGATCACTATATAATGTGATCTAATGTGTCAAATCTAATGTGTAATAGGCCGATTTTAGCTGCTCTCTACTTGGCTTATCTCTACACTAGTTTATACATTGCGCCATTCTATATGGGGGGGGGAATCGTAGTTGCATTGCCATTTGTCAGTGTTTATGGTTGCTGGCAAATGGCAAATTATTGTTATTTTGATAAGATAGCTCATTGGATATGAATTAAAATAAGGTGTCATGAGTTGAGCATTGAGTCGACCGGAAGTTTGTAGTGTTAGCATTTTCTGGTTGTGTTTCAAGATGTCAAGATGCTAACGCTGAAAAAGAATGTACTACATCAGAGCCCGTACAGTATAGGGGTGTTACTTCCTTCAATTCAATTTCATTTATATAGCACCAAAACAATAAAATTGCGCTTCTGTTGTAGATGTTCCGTCACAGTTTGTCAAGCCTGAAAATCTAAAGCATAATAAAGGCATGGCATTGCAAAAGAAAAATAGTTGACCATGAAAATGAGGACAAAACTTGGCTTGACTTTACACCAGCTGTGTGTTTATGGTTAGGAGGATAGATTGTACTGTCAACAGATAATGGTCAGCTGTGTTAACCTGTTACTCTCTCAAGTTAACATGGCTGTAGCCATTTTTTGGGAACACAATAGGCGAATTTGAATTTTGAATTATTAGCCACTTTGGCTTGCCCTCTCCCACTAGCTGTTGGAGGCATCCTAAGCTTAGTGTCAGTGTGAGCAATTTGATTGTGTTTAAAGATACAGTATGCCATTCTGGCGAAAGTCTGTTATTTTAGCTTAACAGCAAATTAAATTACACCCCCTCCTTCTGTGCTCAATTGATGGGCTGGAATTGTTAATGGCTCAGCCCGAGCCACTGTGTTTGTTTCTCAATTACAGAGCCAGGACTGTGTATAAACACCTGAACAAATCACTTCTAGTTTAGAACATGTTGCATTGAAATTTGAATAAACTAATCTTTGATCTTTTTGTAGATGTTATCCGTACCATTCGGGATCCAGAGAAACCCAACACACTAGAAGAACTAGAGGTCGTGTCTGAGAAATGCGTTGAAGTTCAGGAACTTGGGGATGATGAATACCTCATTATTATCAAGTTCTCCCCTACAGTACCCCACTGCTCTCTGGCAACGTTGATAGGTGTGTACAGTGTTTTGCGCAGAAAAACATTATTAAAGATTGTAGCGTAATTAAGCATTTTAAGTGCACCTATCTGTACCTGTGCATGCAGGAGTTGTCAAAGGTAATATAACACAGTTCAATTACAGGGGTGGTTGTTATTCTGTTTTCAATAGAATTATAATCTAGAAAAGAACATAAGGGAGTTCATCAGTCCTTTTTCCGCCAGCAGCTGGGTGGTTTAGGTGCTAGTAAAGATAATGTATTTATCTCTGTTACTTCATTCTGTGTGGCTGTGGCTGAGAGGGTTAGAAATGAGGCTGTGTTCACATGTAACGTATTTTTCGCTTGTCATCTGTCAAAAAAAATTCCGCTTGTCATCTGTCGCTTGTCATCTGTTAAAGTAGGTCGTTTTTTTCCTGAGAAGTTGAACATTTTCAACTGAAAAAGACTCCCTGATCTGTAGACAAAAATGCTGGTGACGGTGTTAAAAAACACTAACAATGTTTTTCAAAACATCGTCTACTCCATATTATTGTGTAAAACAGACATTGACAGCTTCAAAACAGGCGTTACATGTGAACACAGCCTGATGCTGCATTTGGAGCAGCTGAGACATATGAGAACTCTTGTGTGAAACTCAGTCACCTTGGTTATTGTTGAGGTCAAATATATCATCTCCTTAATGTGCCATCTCTACTCAGCATAAGTAAGTAGCGCCACTACTGAAATTTGACACGGTTTAATATTCACGACAAAACATACCGTTACATTCTAATGCCAGCCAGAAGTTAAGTAAAGGAGTAGCCTATTATATAAACCTTTTGGTAAGGTTGGAATTTCTTAGACAAGGAGATATTAATGCTGAGTTTAAACGGTTCTCATGCATGTTTCAGTGTCCAAATCTGACAAAACACAATGCTTGTACAGGATATAGCTACCCAGTTTCTGAGTGTTATCCACTACTTCCCTGTTCAAAGTCAAGACAAGATCAACGTTTTTCTCAGTTATAGTAGCATATCAGTTGAAAGACTAGCCTAAAAAGTAAATCCCAGGCCTAACGTAAGCATCTCATCTGATAAGTCATCCGACATGGTGTTTAGTGTGAAATGTTGCTAAGTTTATTTACCAAGTGTTGCAGTCCTGAAATAATTACTTTAACAGCTTGGTTTGGGGCAGTGCATAATTAATCAGTGTAGGTCATCGTTAATTCATCATTAAATAAAGATGATTTTAAATAACACTTGTCTGGGCATAATAATATAAACAATATGCATTGATGATGATGATGATGATGATGATGATGATGCTACTAATGCTCGTGTCCACACCGCTGTTGAAAAACAAATCCTGCAGGAAACACTGAATGACTAATTGTTTTAAACAATCAAGATCTCAATATTGACAAAAATAATGATGATTTTTCTGATTGGTCTCAAGTCAAAAGTTTCATTAGGCTAGGACCTACATGCAGTGGCCTTGACATTTGAAACTGGCCAGGTTCCATTCATATCCAGTTTGGTGGCCGATTCAATGGAAGCCGATTGAAGTGCAGAGAACTGCAGTCCAGCCAAATCATTATTTAATAGAGCACCCACTCTTCAACACCAAAGTAATGTCAGTGAATGTCAAAGTCAAATGTGATTTGTATTTCTTGCTGCCACAAATGAGCTGGTCATATGTTTAGCTGTTTATCTAGTTGGCCAGCAATTTTTTTGTCAGGATATGATCCTTTTTTTATTGGTTTGGACTTTGGATGAACAAAAACAAATGTTTGACATTTTTGTTTGAAAACAGGGATTTTGTAGATGAAGCTTTAATGACTTTTCTCCCTGCTTCTCACCCTGTCCAGGCCTCTGTTTACAAGTCAAACTACAGCGATGCCTACCCTTTAAACACAAGGTGAGCACTGTGCAATCTTCCATTTGATTACAAGGAAAGCATCTAGTGTACAGATGTATGATTGGGGGGGGGGGGGCTTTTTAAGACTAGTAACCCATGTTTAATCTGTGATTTTAATATGGGATTAGGCACTATATAGACCAGCTACCCACCTGTGTTATACCTTGAAATGACAACTGCTGGTTAGAGATGCTATCCTAACATCTCCCCAGCATCCATCACATCCAATGTGGTATTAGTAAGAGGGTTCCTGCAGATATTGCATTTTAGTGAAATGATGCTCAATGTATTTTGGTTCTAAAAGCCACACATCACCATCTGTGTACATTTACTTCTGTATGTATGTATGTATGTATGTATGTATGTCTGTATGTATGTATGTATGTATGTACAGTTGGAAATCTATGGCCTTTCACCTTTACCATGTATGTATGTATTTGTTTACATGTATGTATGTATTTGTTTACATGTATGTATGTATTTGTTTACAGTTGGAAATTTACATTTCTGAAGGAACACACTCAACTGAGGAGGACAGTAAGTACTCACCTCAATATTTTTGGAATATTAACTAAATATAAATATCCTAAATATCTTAATGAGAAATGCTGTGTTGTTTGAAACTGGTCGGAATCTAAGTCATGGATTTATACTTTTGTTCCACTGCAGTTAACAAACAAATCAATGACAAAGAGAGGGTGGCTGCTGCAATGGAAAATCCTAATCTGCAGGAAATTGTGGAACAGTGTGTTATTGAGCCTGATGACTAGTGCTGCCGTCCATGTTACGTCTTTAAGCACTGGAATCACATATCAACTGTGAGGCGTCTGTGCTCTGTCTGTTCCCAAGAGGCATGTTCTGTTTCTCTGATGCTGCCTCTTTTCTTCAAATTATATCAAAATGAATGAGCTTAAATCTAAATAAATACTGGTTGTGGCGTGCAATGATATTGAAGCATTGCTCCTCTAGCTACATAATACATTTTCAAATCTAGTCTGCGGAGTGCAGAAGAAAATTCCTAAAAAGTGAAATTCCATGGTGTAGTGAGGTGGAATAATTCTGTAGTTTTGACATGCAGATTTCACCCAGACTTATTGTAACAGTATATTACATTAAAACGTTTAAATCAAGCTTTGTCATAGGTTTTCCTGTGATTTAACTGCTGCTGCAGTAAGCTACATATATAGTATATTCCTGAAATGTAATTTATATTTTATTGGTTTTTATTGTGTAAATTCTATTTTAATAAAGATTACCGTCCACCTTTATTCAGAGTGACTGGAAAATGTCCTGTCTTTTTCATACCCAATCCTGTCTTTTTCCACACACATTCTGTAGTTCTGTAGAGTTTCAAAAGGTAGATGTGTGCTATGAACATTTCTCATATACATTAGTTTTTTATAAAACAAATGTCACTTGAGTCTAACAAGTCTGAAACCAGTCACTCGAAGAGCAACCCCACACCAAATCTGCAAAACTAGAAGCTATGTCTCAGCCTTTCATTTTTCCAAAACATTACACACATAGTTATGTTATAAGACACAACAATCACTATCAATTTCTTTCAAACTGATCAAATGGATTCAATTATTTTTTTCTTCAATCTACACACAATACTCCATAATGAAAAAGCAAAAACAGGGTTTTGTGGCATTGTGTTAATTTATTTACTTCACTTACTACATGGATGCTGATTGATGATCCCAAGTAGAGCTAGCTAACGCGTCATGCTAACGCATGCTAATGTCCTGCTATCAGGCACACTGGAGGAGCCACAGGTGTTTACTACCTCGGCAACAATCAGTGAGATAGAAATATACGACAGAAACTGCAAGATTGACACTAAATTCGCTTAATTCACAAACGTTGAACTGACATCCAAGTGAAAATTCCAGTATTTTGTAGTCATTTGACAATTGCCAGTCGCATCATTTAATGCTTCAATTAATTACTATGCGATACCTTGACTCTGTTAGTCTCCTAATTTGTAAATTCTCAATTTGTTTTCCCCAAATTCACCATTTAAAAGGGAAACTTCACTGGTTTTCAACCTGGGCCCGATTTTTAGATCTTTTTGGGTCCAGCTCCACAAAATGGCATGCTCCGGGTCAGAGTATTCCACCACTGACAGGCTCAGAATGTAATTAGGTGTCTGACTACATGGACAGGACTCCTACAGAGATAGAACTGTGTTCACACTATTTTTTGTAAAAACAGCCATTTTCAGTTTCTTTACAGTTACTGAGGTAAACCAACACAGGTCCATTTGGGCCCAGGTATAGGAATGCCCGATGTTTTGAAATATCTAGAAACACATGGTGATTGTATTGTGGTGGTATTTTCATTCCAAGGGAAAGGAGCGCAGTAACCATAGGCCACCTAACTCTGACCCATCAGTCCACTTAATGTGGAAGGAAAGATCTCCTCTAATGTGGTAGCGAGGAGCATTTTGAATTTGGAATGCAGTACTGATTGTAAACGCTTGGTGCCCGGAGTCATATTATTTGTTACTTGATCTTTTACTTCACCAATGTATATCAGCATGGCTGTGATTATCCTTGGCACCTAGTCATCAGCCTCACACATGAAGCAGTATCACAGCATAATGTGCATGCACATGTGTGCTACAAAAGTACATTTTAAAAATACATTTTATTTCTATGTTTTACCCACACACATGAAGGAATAGTCAGACAACTAAACCAAGTACTTCAAACGAAAGAAAAGAGAAAAGAAATTTGGACCTGGGAATAGGGTCTTATGTCTTATGTACATCCTAATTGTTTTATGACATCTTTAGATTGGAGAACTCTTGTGCTTCATGTGCTCTCCAGTTCATCAGCCTCAAATTACCAACAAAGAAAGAAAGAAATGATACTATCTTCAGTTTCACATGTCAAATAGAATGTGTTGAGTTACAGAAATCAGTGTATTCTGGATCATGTATAAATGTACACAAGGCTGAAATCTGTTCCATTTCCGTGCACATGCTCAGATGCTATATGTTTCAGATTTAATCATATTACAAGGCAATGCTAAAAAAAATCTGTTCATGAAAGCAATTTCATTGAAGATTCAATATACTGTAGTGCAAAACAACGGAGGAAAGTTATACTTTTCACCGACACCAATTATATAATCAAATATCAGCCCAGAACATTAACACGGCAATAGACATTTTAACTCAGAAGAGCACAGTACATTGTGTTAATGTATTTATAGTTCTAAATGTTACAAATGTTGTACTAAGGGTTTGCTATAAAAGGCAGCATGCACGGTACATTGTTATTCCACATGTCGAAGTCACACGCAGAAGGACACTCTCATTGGCTGAGATGAAGATCACAGAGCCTTTCCTCAAGATCAGATCAGTCTGGGAAGGTGGAGCAGTAGCGGTGGCTTCACCACTGACCACCAGCAGGATGCTAGCACTGTCCACGGGGTTAACGGTGTAGTCCTTCACAGTGGTTGGGATCTGTTCATTAATAGAGTGAATATCAAGACGTGTTAAAGGAAACAAATGCAAAACTGACTAAGCAAACCAAACAGCAAAATCTTGCTATTAGGCCACAGCACTGCTTTCATTACGAGTTTACAGTACTTGAATATTAATGCACCTGAAAGCCATCTAAATACAGAGTATTTCTACTGAACTATGTTTAAGCTTATCGAGGCTTATAGAACCCCTTTATCACTATCATTACAAAAATTTCACGAATACCTGCTGTCGTGAGCCATAGTACATCAATATAGGATACAATTACAATGCAAAGGATCTATAAATTATATAGTACTTATGAACCCTTTACTTCATTTTACAGAGCTACATGGTATTAGTTGATGTGTTTCTTGTTAAAATATTAGAAACACTTTGCTGATGGTGCAGAATAAATGTACTAATTCAAATGGACATATTGCACAAAATGAAGCAGGTAGGTTGATCAAATTCACCCAGTCACTTCACAAATTCACCTTCATTTGCTCATTTTCAGCTCTGGTATACAGACAAAAAAACAAGCAAACAAGCACAAAAATTGTGGACCACAAAAGCAGATAATTCTGATGGTTCAACATGTTGGACGCGGTGTTGTGAGAGAGGCCTGCAATCACCAAAGGACAAAGGTAAATAATAGGTAAATTCACAACAATAGTCTATTTACCTCAATCCTCATAACAGAGAAGTCAGGAACAGCAGGGTCGTAGAGGTAGACGAAGGGATCTGAGCAGTCTTGCGTGCAGGGGAACACCTTAGAGCTGGCTGGGCTCGGGGTGTAGTTCAGCATCTCACACAGTGTGTTGACATCAATATATTTCGGGGTTAATCCAGCACGCACAGTATTATCTGAACAGGCCATGCACTCAATGCAGTCTGTTAGGAGAGAAGAGAACCAGTTGAAGTTCAGTTGGCAGCTTTCAATCCAATGCACCAGGATAGAATAAGAGACATGTCTGCAGGGCTATTATTAAATACAGACCTCCACTCAAGTAGGCATGTGGCTCACTGGCCCCCAGGAACATGGCTTGACCCGGCTCCAGAATCATGTGGTTGAGAAAGAAGATGGAGAAGCATCCTATATCCCCTGGGTACTGAGAATTTAGTCGCAGTAAAAGCTTCCCGTAACTTCCCAAGGTATCTTTACCTGCCTCTTCTGGACACAAAAAAAGTAATTTCACACATTAAATGTATTCGTACTAGAAAAACGTGTACTGATGTACAAAGTTCACCATTCACAAACATTTTTATGCTATTGAGCTTAATTTATGTTGGTATTCTGCATCAACTACAACCAGACCCATCTGAAACTGGGTATTCTCTTTATCCCCTTTCCCAAAACTGATGTCTTGGGCAATCTGATACCAACAGCAGTTAATGTAGCATGGTGTTGAATAGCTACGCAAATTACACAGTTGGCAGCCTAGTACATATCCAAGGCTTGAAAAAAGACATAAATATTCACCATCATCAGTGATTCTTTTTACCAACATGTTGAGCTGATCAACAAATACTTTCTTCTCACAGTTCATCATTCTGGTGAAGCACATCTTCAAAGCCTTGGCAGCACGGTGCGAGTTGTTGACATTGTTCTGTAGTTCCTCTGAGGCTTCATTTCCAACTAGTGTATGAAACTCTGGAACAGCTGAAAAACAAACACAACCAACCTTAATAACCAACTTGTTAGAATGTATTATGAACTTCAATATTCAATCTGTTTCTTAACTACAATATTCTTATTATAACGAGGCACTGGGAGTAGCAAGAGCCTCTGCTCATTCATAAGTTCTGAAGACTCAAAAGACTTGAGTGAACCATGACATCCTCCTCTCTACACTGTCCAATCTGGGCATTTCGGGGAAAGCCGAATCATACCTCACTGGACGTTCGTTCAGTGTGACTTGGCAGGGACAATATTCAAAATCTACCACCTCTCCATTAGTGTACCTTAGGACCTCTCCTATTTTCTACTTACACCACTTTCTTAGGCGAGATTCGCTCCCATTGGTTCTCCTACCACTGCTATGCAGATGACACAGTACTTGTCTTTCTGCCCAAAACTTCAGTTTCACAATTTATGATCAATGACCAATTTAATTTCGTTGAGCATGTGGCTTCTATCTCAAAGTCTTGTCAGGTTCACCCTCTATTAGGCCTGGGCGATAAAACAATAACAATACGTACTGCAATAGACACTTCCTCAATACCGATAAGAAAACTGGTAGGTAACAGGTTCAATAAGTTTAGCTGGTTAAATGCAATGTGTCAGAACCACACATATTGAATTGTCAAAAGTTCAGGTGCATGAACAAACATTGAGGGTGTCCCTCCATGACTCAGAAACAGCCCTTGATTCTGCCATGTGCCACACGTGACATGTAAACAGCCAATCATTTATGGAACGCGCGTAAGAAGATGAGTGCAGTTAGGAAGGAAGCAAGGCAGAAATTCCCAGGTCAGAGGTCACAGGTCAGCTTGCCAGTGTGGCAGTTATTTGAAGTTTGATCTGAGGTCAGAACAGCGCCACACCTGTTGACTTCAATGGAAGTTGTTTCCAGTATGGCAGCACATGGAGCTGGAGTTCTGAACAGTCAATGCAACCCTATCTGTTTTAAGAACTACGAGCGACTGAACGGTTACATTTGAAAATTAAGCACAACTTAAACTATTTATTTTAGACTATTTCTTTTGCAGAATCTTAACCAAGTGCCTCCCCACAATTAATACATTACAATATGTGAACGTGGAGTGCATCTCAATCGTTGACATGTAAGTAAATTGACTACATTTGTTAAACTTCATGAAATATCAGCCATCTTGCAAATGGCATGTAATGATTGCAGCTAAAACAACAGTAGCCCCTACATTCAATTGTATTCAATTACAATCGCTATGGACGGGATCACTTGTTCGAAACTATTTGGCAGTGCATAAACCACGCATGAATAATTTCTTACTATTTTTATCATATTTTGTAAGTTGCTTTGGAACAAAAGCATTTGCCAAGTACTTAAAATGATTATAGTTCCCATAATGAATCATAAATAAAATTCTGATAATGTGTAGTCAAGCATACTTACTTTTCAGAAAGGCTGAGATTTCTTCCACTGGCCTAAAGCCGCACAGACCCTCAAAATGTGTTATTGCTATTGCCATCTCAGGCTTGTGGTTGCTGTCGGGATAGTGCTCTGGAAACTGGGTATGGAGCTGAACAGCCAACTCCTATAACAAACAAAGAGTTAGTGGTGATCAGTTGTTGTTATTCCAGCATCATAGGATAAAAGACCAAATTATATTCCCCCTGCCAGTATGGTCAGATAGCATTGTTTTACCAGCACCTACAGCCACAGTGTCTACAATTAATACCAGACTTTTACTAAGTTACTAATTTATAACCTAAAATGGAACTTATATGTGCATACCACCTATAAATACAGCCTCTCGCTGCAACTTTAGCAGAAGAAACAACATATGGAAAGCATTAAACTGATCTACAATACCTCTGTACTTACTCTGTTAGGGTGAGCCTGAATTGATAATGCGGTATTCACAGACAGGACTTTAAAAAGAAATGGCAGCTGTCCATGAAATGTGTCTTTGACTTTCAACCCCAGGCATGCTGGATTTTCTGCAATCCACTGTCCAAGTGTCCTCTGTGGTATCCTGTTGTCTTTAATGGAAGCATCCCCTTTTGGGTGCGCACCCATCCAGAGCTAAAAACACACCCCAGAAGAGTGAAGACAAAAATCATTTTTTAAGCATAATTACTCATCTTCTATGCCACTACCAAAAAGAAAAAACATATTTTGAACAGTATTTTCTTTTCATTCAGCAGGTTTAAATTGAGATAGGTAGAGAGAGACACCATTGTTATTTCATCCTTATCAGGCACTGCACATTCTTTTGCGTAAAGTGAAAAAAGTGTCATTAGTATAACTAATTAAGAATGAACTAAGATAAAGTCAAACCTCAGCATAGTGTTGATCATGTCCAATAACTGCTTGGGGATCATCTCCAATCACCAGTTTGGCCACTTCACTTTCCAGTCCAACCTTTCCCCAGGCGTAATTTTGTACCACACATGACAAAGGAAATACTGAAAAGTAAATGAATATCAGTCAGCAATAAGTTTGTTGTGATTGAATCATAAAACATTAAAGCAGGCCTGCTTAACTGCCCATTAGCACATAATGCATGTTGTATTTGCACGCAGCAAAACAGCTCTCTTCTCCAACACACTATTTAATCATAGACCTTCGCATAATTCAAACCTAATTTGATTAACAAGAATACGAGATAACATTGCTTATAAGATCAAAACTATGCCAGCAGCATTTTTCTTGCGTCTTAGGCCATTCCCAATTAGCTTGTAAAAGTAGGCAACGGATACGTTTACAATGGCAATGTCAGTAATGTTATATATCGGTTTCTCAGAAAAATGTATAAATAATGAATAATGAAAGCTCAACATGCAGGGCTCCAAGGTCATAGTGGCTGAGGAACATGCGATATTCACAAGGGCACCAAAGCCAGAGGAGGGGGGTCATGATGGCCACGGCTGTCGTGCTGTCAGTGAAATTATTTTCCTATTCCTTATTATTTGCTCTCATGGTTTTTGTGTGACATTACGGCTAAAATATTAACATACGCGCATCTCTACTGGGGCTTTGGCAAATGTTACCCATTAAAGCAGCAATAAGGAGTTCTGTTCCAAAACTAGCAAGCGAACTACCTAAAAGGCATGCAAAGACCTTGCAAACACCACCAACAGCCCAGCTGACACTGTTAGAAGCTTGCCAACACACAAACTGGTGTATTTTGGCAGTATAGCTGGCAAGGTCATGCTGTGTAAGCTTTTCTTCCCTTTTTGCAGGGTGTTCCAGCCCGGTACACAGAACTACATAGGGCATATCCTGGATGGCTAGTAAGAAAGACACACACAAGTGTTTATCTGTCCTTCACATGACCATATGCTATCAAAATGAATTTGAGGATGGTACCAAAAACTAATTGCCTATAAAAACCATACCTCAAAAAGTTTCATATTGTTGAATAGTGTTACTTTAATCGTAGCTACTCGTGTGGAATGCTCCTGCAGTGCAATGAGAGATAATAACTCATCATTAAAACATTTGACTTACAGAAAAAACAGCAAGAAAGAAGAAACTTTCAAACAGCACAACAGGGCATGACTGTCAAAACCTTTACATTTAACAGTTACAAGAAATGATAAAACAACAGGTACAGCAACTGGTCTCTTCCAGCGAAGGCTGTCAATCACTTAATTCCCAAGTGTATCCACGCCTCCTTACAATATAGTAGAATAATGTATTAACGACTAATTTCTGTGGGGAAATAAAAAAATTGCAGATATCAGCATCGGGAAAACTAACTGTTGGAATTAGACACTGTAGATGGAAAGACAGTTTAGACAAGAAAAGTGACGTGAAAAATAGGCTACTTGTCATTGAAACACATAGGGATGGGCTGAGTAGCACAGTAGTACTGCAGCTCACCATCAGGGGCGCTAGACTTATCGCACATAGTAACTGATACCACAAAAAAACAAAAAACTCAACGAGTGGCAAATTGTTGGATAGTGTTTCTTTAATAAAGGCGAAAACCTTTAGCCAAAGCATTACAAAAAGACTAAAATCTTTGTTCTAATATTACAGATTGATCTGGATTTTACTGGAAAATGTCATGTTTTCCATGTTAATATTTGTACAACTCAAATAAGCTTAACAATGAATAGAAAATATAATTGCATTTTCACAAGGAATTATAAAAGTTGATAGTAACGATAGGTTCATACGATTTAACATGATGCATGCTGGAAATTGTCAGAACATGCTAGAATCTACCATGATAAACATGACTGTGTTTCCTGATGCGTAAATAGTTTTCAAATTAAAGAAATACATGTGTCTGATATGTGGTTTTTGCAACAGCGTCACTGAAAACCTTTTATTAGTCTATCATTTTATGCTATAGTGTAGGATTAAGATAAAAATGTGCTGAAAACACTCAACACTCAATTTGTGACATGCAATGCCAACCTGTTGATGTATCCCACAATGATTTATTATATAGTCACTATAATTAATGTTGTCAGTCATGTTCATTTTAATGAAAAGGGACAAAACAATACTAGAATTCCTGCATATTTTCCAAGCCCAACTGGATGTACTGACAGTGAATGGTTCAAAACGCATTTTCTTGCAACTGAAACTTTGAGACCTTGAAACCTCTGACTTTTGAAAGTGTCTTCACAACATTATCTTATTTCAACCACAATAATTGTGTAGTCTACATCATGCAGCCTAACACACGTTGTTCTTATATATGTTTTATATGTTTGGAGTTAGTCTACATTTTTTACATTTTATAAAAGCAATAACAACTTATGCTTTCGAGATAATAAATCAATCAACAAAGAAACATAGATAGACCATTGTGTTTAGTTAGGCTCAGACGTAGGCTATTGGGTGAAGGCTTAATGCAACATATTACCAGTTATTTATTAACAGTTCATCTATTAATAGTTATCTATTCAATCCTCTCCATGCAAAATGACGACCGTCACTCCCACACTCTATTAAAAGATTGGGCTTCACTGTCTTTTCCAACCCCTCCTCCAGACTAGCTGACCATCAAGTCTGTCAAGTCAGTCAAGTCAGTCAAGTATGTCGAAAACTAAGCGACTTTTAAATGTCAAGAGACAACCAAGCAAAAGCTTGTCAGGAAGTTGTTATAGTGGCTTGCAGGCCAAGTCCCCTCCACGATATTGAACTAATAATGTTATAACTATGCGCTGCGTTACATTTAGACATACACATTTCCTCCAAAGTGATTTACACAATTGAGCAATACCGTAGGCTGTGTAGTGCTTTTCAAATAAGACACACACGGGTATGCGGGGGTTTGTGCGAGCTTTACTGAATCGCCAATAGCCTTCATCCCGAACGTGCTCTGCCTACAGACCCAGGGCATTACGGGAGATGCAGTTCTACATGGAGCAAAGCATCTTAATTCATCTTCTAGCGACATCGAAAACCCCACTATTTCTTTTAAGACAAACGAATGTCGGTAAAAACAGGCTATTTTAGACTAACTGTTTTAGATGACAGCGTGGTGTGTTCGACTTTTGAAAATTCCTGTCCTCCCCTACATGACATCGCTTAACCAGCCACAGAATTAAAAGATTCATGTTGAGATTCCATAACGCACTATAAAGTGATGAAAGGAGACAAGGTGACAGCAGAAGCTAAAAGAGGCCATTATCCACTCGATCACCTGCAAAAAACGTCACCACCTAACAGCACTAGAAGTCGGCAAGCCGAGATACGACAACCTTGTTCAGCTGCTGTACATGTAGCTAGGTAATACAGGCAATCACAAAGCACAAATCACGAATCGAAGTGTTGTATGATGGAAACATCCTATAAGTTATAATGGATGAAAATTACATAAGGATCGAATGACGTTATCCTACAGCTTCAAATGGTTAACAGGATCATGATCATCTCCCGGAACCAATGTCAAAATACATTAAAAACAACGTATAAGATTAGCTGCGTTAGCTTCCACCTTAGCAACCACCCCTATTCCCTTTCCTGGCATGTTTAACAAAAACACAGATCATTTTTACAAAGAAAAGTGTAACAGCGTGCCATTTACCCCTTATATCCTCCATGACTGCCGCAAATACAAACAAACCAGGTTGCCTTTGGAATGAGTGGAGTGTCCCGTTCCGTGACCAATGGCAGGGGAGGGGCTAAATGAGACCCAAGACCTAGGGCATGTTCAATCTGAAACCGGTGTGCACCGTTTTGCTACGGTTTCCGGGTTGAACTACATTCCTCCAAATCTGGGTTCTGCTGGAGGCAGGTGACTGTGACGTAGCGATAGACGAGCGAATTGGGCGATGCGAGCGAAAAAATGTGGGAGAAGTTGAATCCTATGCAAATGAGGAATTTCGCCTAGCGGTGGCCAGTCAGATTGCATTTGAACTCGTTGTCATTTCGTGCCTTATTCATAACCCTAGGAGATACCAAAGGTAGAATTAATTATTTGTGAATGACATTGTAATTATGCAGTCATCATCTGTTCTATATTTAATGTCACTTACCCTTTCAAATGATCAAGGTTACAAGTAGTGGTCAACCGATATGGGTTTTTCAATGGCCGATGCCGATATTTAGAGAACAGGGCGGCCGATGGCCGATATATAAGGCCGATGTCATGTAGGTTTATGTACATATATTTAATACTGTTATTGTCTACATTGTCTCTGTTTGCTTATGTAGATATGCACTTTGCACTCTACTTACTATTTTAAATAAATAAAAAAAGTAATTTCCACAAGTAATCAAAAAAATAAACTCTATATATTTATAGAGTATGTCTATGTTATTTACTCTCTGAAGGTCGCTTCCATCTTTCAGTAGATTTCTAAATTCTCAGGACACAGCATAGATCTCTACAATCCCGTTTGTAAATTGGCGATATGCCATTTTACAACCGTCAGTGGTTCAGCTCTTTCCACACCACCCAATAACTTGTGATTAGACGAGAGAAAGTCAACATTGCTGCCAGCGATCTCATTCCCCAAAACAGTAGAGTTGTCTGTACAGTGGATAAAATAAGTAAATAAAACTATCTATTTTATCGCTTCAGGACAGTTTTTAAACTAAGTCGCTACATACATCCGTTACAAGTAAAAGTAACGGGTGCTTTTGCAATCGTAGACGACTGATAAGACCCCAGAGGGTTTTAAACACTGCCAAGTTAGGTTGATATATTGAAGCACAGACAAACACACATACACACACAAACACAAACACCTGCAGAGAGGGAGAGAAACACACACACAAGTGCAGAAACATTATGTTAGCCAGAAGGCCATAACATTCGTTCCCCATAACGTTGTTGGTAAACTGATAACAATAAAGCTAGCTTTCGGACTGCTTTTATCGTAAACCCACTCTTTGAAGCGAAGCTATCTCTAGCCCATTAGGAAATGCAACCGTTTGTAACTAACGTTGGGTTTCTTATATCAAATCAATCGCTTACGATAGCAGATTGTTGACTTGAGATGAGAGGAGAGGTTCATCAATCCTGTCCTCAGCTGACAGCAGGTGCTGCTGGCTTTGCCCACTTGAGAATAGTTCTGCTAGCTGGCTATTAATGTTACTCTACTGCTGGCAAACTTTGCACTGGCGTGCGCATGTATATGAGCTCCATCGATGAAGAAAATATGTTTATGTTATGTAACATGCTTAACAGCGGCAGACCACATGCTCACCAACAATTAAAGGCTTCACAGTTACACTTGCAGATGTGTCTGCAGACATTTTTTGATAATCGGCATCGTGAACGCAGGCATCGGTTGATGCCGATTATCTCAAAATGCCGATTAATCGGTCGACCAATAGTTACAAGACTATGCAGCTTCAGAACCAACCAGCATGCATGGTTGATCTTCTTCTTTTCCTCGGACCTGTATGCTTGAATGTGTTCGCTTTACAGAATGCATTCAACATCTATAGAGCAGATTATGGGCCATTCGATCTAAGGGCAATATAGCAGTAATTATTTGATGCTTATGAGTTGTCAGTCATTTCTCTAGTACAAAAATGACTAAGGAAGAAAATACTATAAATGACTGTTCCCTCTGTCTTACTTTGTTTACTCATCTTACATGTGTCAATTGTTAACATGTCACATACTAAACAGAAGGGGTTCAGACCTGCCCTTTATTTGACCTTAACACGAAGCTGGTTATCACTTCCAGCTTGTCTGGGTTGGCAAACTGAGCAGAGAGATCTTCAGCACCTCATCCACATATGGGACTGGGTCCTGAAAAACCTTTGATTTGTCTAGTTTTTAAAATATTTCAGTAACCCTGTTGCACATTTTTCACTATTATTTTCATTATTCTATTTATTATGGAGGCCATTTAGAGACAACAGTTATCCTATATGTTATGTATGGTTCCCTTGTTGTATAATAACTGTCTGTACATTGTTTGACTTCATGTAATTTTCAATGAAAGCTTGTGACAACTCACGGAAGGTTGGATCTGCCTCATTGGCTTGCCAACAGTGACACATTGTCTCCCCACACGGCTCTGTGGTGGTCTACCTCTAATGAGCACCTGCTGGGACATCACAGCGGGGAGAAAGTCTGAAGGGCTCACTGAATCACACATTTTCTGACATAAACAGCCCATAACAAACTGACTGAGTTGTCTTTTTTCAGCGTTTTTGTCAAATCTTCGTGTAGAAGCACTGAAAAGGTGAAATTTTCATAATATGTCCCCTTTAACTAACACGTTCAACTTATGTATTATGGATGAGTGGCTGGACACCGCTGTTACTCCACTGCTTCTGTCATTAAATGCTCTAGTGCCTCTTTCAAACCACCTTGTGCAACGCAATCCGATATCAACAGTATTTAACTGAGGTACGGATCACCTACAGTCAGAATACAACTTGCCTGTAATTTGCCTGAAATCCTGTCAGCTACTGCAGTTGTTTTGGACCCAGGGTGCATTGTGATATACAGTTAAACTTTGTAAAATGACAGAAGAAGTACATTTTACTGTAGAAATTACAGCAATTTTTTTGTGAATGCTTTACCTTGAGCAGTGGTGCTCCAACTTTAATAGGCTAGGACAAACAGAGCTTGGTGGAGAGAAAAGCCCTTTGTTTATTTGTTACTGAATATATATGTGAGTGCAATATTTATAGCCTACTTTCTTTTTTAGTATGCAAGACTGCTCTTAGCCAGGGGAGATACCGGTGGCGCCACGACAAGGTCCTCAGAGCACTAGCCGACATCTTGGAGCAGGAGAGACGGAAAAAGCACCAGCCTCAATCGAGAATAACACCATCCATCCAGTTCATCAGGGAGGGGGAGAAACCATCATCCTCCAAGAAGACCAAGAAGAGCCTACTGCAGACAGCACCATCATGGGAGATGAGGGTAGACCTGGGAAGGAAACTACACTTTCCCCAGGTCGTCCAAACTTCCCTGAGGCCTGACATGGTCATTTGGTCAGAAGAGGCCAAGAAGATCATCCTGATCGAACTGACCGTCCCGTGGGAAGAAGGATGCGGTGAAGCCTACGAGAGGAAAGCCACCAAGTACCAGGACCTTGTCCAACAATGCAGGGACAAGGGATGGCAGGCCTGGCTATTCCCAGTGGAGGTCGGATGCAGGGGCTTCCCGGCACAGTCTGTGTGGAATACACTCACAGCTCTGGGAATAAATGGAAGAGAGAGGAAGACAGCTGTCCGTAGGTTGGGGGAAGCCGCAGATAGAGCCTCTTGCTGGCTCTGGAATAGGAGGGAGGAGAGAAGCTGGGGACCAGGAGAAGATGGGCAGTGACTGGCCATCACTGCCGGCCCGCCAACTCGAGGGCGTTGTGGTTCAGGGTCGAAACGTCCAATGAAAGTTGGTCACCACCTGATGACATCTTCTCCTGGTCGAAAGCTACAGTCACTTCCTAAGTGACTGAAGGAGTAAGCACTTCATTGTGTATATAATAGAAGTAGTTTCTGTTAATAATATCATATTGATTGAATGCTATGTTTCCATTCTGGTGGTTTCCCTGCCTCCCATACATTAATGTCAACTCTTCTAAAGTTATATTCCCCACAAGCTATATTTATATACCCTTTTCACCCTACCTACTTGAATGGATAAAGAAAATAATATAACTTTTTTATTCCAAATCATTTCATTTAAACTCAAACTTCCAAATAATTTTCACCAGAGACAAATGTAACAAAGTTGTCAGATGTCACATTTAATGCAGTCTGTTGGGTGTTGATATGAAAAGGTGTGCCTTTTTCGTCATAAATCACACTGACCGAAGACACAAGTGTTATTATGCTGTAAAATGGCAGATTTTATTATGTATATTTTATGCATATTTGAAATGTGTGTTGTTCATTCTTCAATACATTGTCAAATAAACAAAATACTAATAATACTGAGATTATTGCACTAGTTCCATGTATGTTAAAATATTTTGTGAATTTTCCTTATTTTGAATAAAACCGAGTGGTACAACATCATTAAAAGAAAAAGCTAAAAATCTAGAAATGATATATAATTGTTATATAAGTCATAAAGAAAATTAGGGATATTTAGAAAGGTTTAAATCAAAATAGATAAAAATCAAATGTTTACAATGTTTACATTAACATATATGTCAGGCCGGTCAATTCTGACCACAACAAGTGTAACCTGATGAGAACAGAACATGATGGTTAAAAAGCTTATCGGCCGGAGTTCAGCCCCATCATGATGGTTAAAGAGCTTATCGGCCGGAGTTCAGCCCCATCATGATGGTTAAAGAGCTTATCGGCCGGAGTTCAGCCCCATCATGATGGTTGAAGAGCTTATCGGCCGGAGTTCAGCCCAATCATGATGGTTAAAGAGCTTATTGGCCGGAGTTCAGCCCAATCATGATGGTTAAAGAGCTTATCGGCCGGAGTTCAGCCTACTCTTGCCTGGTTAAAGAGGTTATCGGCCGGAGTTCAGCCTACTCTTGCCTGGTTAAAGAGCTTATCGGCCGGAGTTCAGCCTACTCTTGCCTGGTGTGCCATATAATGAACAGCCTGCATCAATTCCTGAATAGTTCCGGAATGTAAGATACTTTGATCTGAGTTAACTTCTTCATACAACAGTTTGTGTAATCAATTTCAAACAATTAATACTTTTCAAATGTGAATATGTAGGTAATGTGGATATGTAGATAGTGGCCTCATTGTTAGAAAATAGCTTTTCTAGAAAACACCTCAGGTATATGCAAAGCAAAGATTTGAAAGGTTCTGATTCAAGTCTGCCCCACTTTTCAATCAATACATCTTCTAATAATGGTCTTCCTATGATGATTATATGCAGTGTGACTGGAGTGTGAAGTGGATTTTCAAAAAACAGATAGATTTAAAAATTCATGATTTGTTTTATTTTTTTGCAGTTGCCTAAGCAACACATTTTGTGAAGAATTTTGATACACAAAACCAACAATATGAGTTGAATGAGCTGCAATAGAATTACTCAAAAACATTATAAAATTAGAAATGTGTCATGGTGATGCTAGCTGTTTGATTTACAAACTAAAAATGTTGGGGGGCAGTGGTAAGGCTTTAATGCATTCTTTTTATTGTGCGCAATCCTTCAAAAAAGCGTTAAAATGATTTAACTGACAAACCGTAGATTGTATAATAGCCTCAGCCATGAGAGAATTGGACAACAGAAAGAGAAGGCCATACACTGTGACCTAGAAGTCTGTGTAAAGGGAAATGAGTCTGAAACTGATGGAATTACAAGCAGACCATACAGTCATGGGCATCGGTGATGAAGTCTATAGGTGCCTTTCCACTGCAGGAACTCATGAGTTACTCGGGGAACTTTAGAGTGACTCCAATGGCCCACTGCAGGAACTCATGAGTTACTCGGGGAACTTTAGAGTGATTCCAATGGCCCACTGCAGGAACTCATGAGTTACTCGGGGAACTTTAGAGTGACTCCAATGGCCCACTGCAGGAACTCATGAGTTACTCGGGGAGCTTTAGAGTGATTCCAATGGCCCACTACTCTGCCCTTTTTGTCTTTTCCACCGCTGTGCTGGAACTACCAGATCGACATTTTGATGTGGCCTATTCATTTTGCTCTTCAATCACAACTTCAATTCCAAGCATGACAAAATAACAATACATTTCTCCAGCAGCAGCACCAACATTAGACAGCTAAACCAGATTATTTTTAGATAACGTTAGGACTACCTCAAGGTCGAGGTTAACAGTTTCATTTTACTGTAAACACTCAATGAAATGGCTTCATGGCAGCTGTAATTACATGATAAATGAAGATACCAGCACCACAGTTGAATAATTAAATCCTACATCTCATCTGATGTTTTGGTTGTGTTCATTTAGAGACAGTAACCTCAACATGTTAACTCAATAAGATATAATTCCCTTGCTGTTATCACATCTGGTAAGAAAAAACATTCTTGCTGGTATTTAAAATGGCGCTTGTTGTGTTCCAATCACATCGCGTTTAACCAAAAAGCCACCAGAAAACGTTCCTGCAGTGGAAAGGTGCCTCATTATGGACAGTCACTGGCCTCACAAGGGCAGAAACAACTATTGGGATGAAATCTCTACAATGAGTGAGTTAAACTTAAGTATTTACTGTCTTTATAACGGCTATATATTTTCAACATTTAAGTTGAGGACTTAAAAAAAGTCCTTTGGCTAGTTCTCTGTCTGTTCTCCTCCCCATTGGGCAGCCAATGAATAGTGAGCATACCAGCATAATAAGCTGCCATTGCATCATCCAGGTTGGTCTTACACATTAGTAGTATCTATATCAGTGCCCTGTGGTATGTGTAAAGCGCTTTGGGTGTCTAGAAAAGCACTACAGAGGTGTCATTCATTCATTCAATCATTCATTCATTCATTCTGTTAAATTTAGATTTGTCTTTAGATAAAATGCTTCCCTGTCTGAGACAGGAGGCTGTCTGATCGGGGCATTCAGAGCATACAGAACCCTTGACCTATTAGTAAACCCTTACAGTTTAAAAAAAAAACGACACAATGAGTGTGTTGGTTCTGAAAATATGTTAGCATTTAGTTATCTTTCTCCCTCTCCATCCTTTGCCTCCTTTGATGCAGTGAGTGGAAGAATCTCTACTGTAACTCAGGTAGGCAGGCCTCTTCTCCCCCCTCACTGCATGAAGGAACCGTACAGTTTGAAAGGTTGGGAAGAGTGTTCCTGTTGCTATCCCAGGTGGCTGAGCAACTCTTCACCGACACCCAGAAAGTAGACACCCTGTGCAATGCCAAAGAGAGGGGCGATGACCAGTGCACGACACGTCGCTCCCTTTAGGAAAGCTGTAGGCCCTTCTCGAATCAGGACACGTCTGGAAAGAAAAAGATGGAAAACTGATACAAATCTGATGAATTTCGAAATACTGTCACAAAATTTTGAGTTGAAAACAAAATAATTCAAATATTCAAGTAATGGAACATGAAGGTAGCAACAACAAGGGAATAATGGGATGATTAGATTTGGATAATTATGTGATTGCGCAAGGATTCGCATAGTGTTCTTCTTAGGTTTCCTTATTTTCATTTTTATTCTTCCGGACGGTTCCGCTTCAACTCCCACGGTTTTCACAATATTGATTCCATTGCAGCACTAACAGGGTTGTCCTAATGCTTGTGAGCAGCTAATTGATAGGTCAATTTAATTCTAATACTGTTATCACTTATTTCCCATTGAAATGAATGGGGGGAAGTCTCTAGTGGTATGCTGAGGATCTGTATTCTGTTCGATTAAATGATCCTGGAGCGCCTCAAAGAGGTGAAAGATGGACATCATAAAGATAAAGTAGGCCTACACAGAAAGTCACAGTTGGTAACGTTGACAAGCTAACACCGTAACTGCTAAAATAAGTTAGCCAGTTGATCATAGTTAGACTTCTAGCACAAGTCAGTTATGGAATCTCATTTGTTGGTCACTGCAGTTTTGCTTTGTAATCCCACACACTAGGCAAAGATGGAACTTGTGTTGAACTTGTACAACCTTGTGCAACCAACTGCAAGCTTAAAAAAACAGCGTTTGAATCCACACCACGCCCATTTGTATAACTGGTACACAGGTTGTCCATATAAAGTTTGTTAGGGATGAGGGATATGTGAAAATGTTCACTGTGACTCCTGTAACAAACATGCAACTGCTGGTGATTTTACAGAACATAATATGGTTTACTGATATTGTTATGTCAACAATGAAATCTCTCACAAAAGAAGTGAGGCGGAGAGATGTCCTAAAAGGGTTAAGTTAAGGAGAAATAGTCACGATAGAGCGTTCCATCACTCATTGTTCTAACTTCTGGCACACATTACCCACAAACTCCAGCGACAACAACCTCATACTGGAACCCACGTACCCCCAAATACAACAGATACAGTATGTAGTCCAATGCTGTTTGAGTGTATAGATGTAAAATTATGAACTTTAAGAGTGCAAAGGGAGATGGTTTTAGGCCTAAATCATTTTTGAATATGCTATGCTGTTCATTCCAGTCGTAATATTTATGATTTAGAATGAAAAAATATCTTGGAAAATAAGCCAGGTATAATCGGAAGACCTACCGTATGCAGTCTAGAATGCCACGATAGGAGTCTTCTCCCTCACCCTTCTGCAAGGTCTGTATACGAGTTTTAATAACTGTTGATAACAAAAGATACAAATAAACAGTACATCAGAAAACACCTATCAATATTAAATGTACTGTCTGTCTGGCAATACAACAAAAAACAGTTCTTCCTTAGAGTTCATAAATGTATCTGAAGAACTACACATTTGATTTGATTACATCTATGAGTCTTTTTTTTTTTCCCTTTAGTTCAAGAAATATATATATAAAAAAAAAAAAAGTAAGTACATAAACTACATAAAATACTGTCATGCGGTTAATATACAGTGCGGTTAATAGTCGGGAAGATAGTTACAGCTCAATTAAACCTTTATTTTAATAGGATAGTTCACCCAAAAGTGAAAATGCTGCTATTTTAACTTGATTCCAGGCTAATAGTCACCATTGCAAAGTTTGCCAAACTTTTCTGTGTAAGCACTATAATAAGAAAAAGCTCGGCACTGCCTCTCCTTGAAAGCACTATGACAAACATATTTGGTATTGAGAATTTCTGCACAATACTTTAAAGATAACAATAACAACCAGATAACAATACACTTTTCTTTGCAAGATCCTTTGCATTGAAATAACAACCATATTTCTATTGTGTTTTTTAACTACTTGACACCTTCATGGCATGGCTCATATGGAAATGTACACTTTAATTGGCGTTAATAACATGAATGTTAAATAGCTTTTGATATTTCACAAAGGATTGTTAGCACACATGGCCCTTCTATCCTCCTACCATCTAATGGTGTGACGGCCACAGCTGCGACTGATCCGGCGATGCAGCCTGCCATGAAGGAGTGCAGGAAGGGGGCTCGCTTTAGTTCGTCTCCCTGGCAACCTGGCTCACTTCGACCAAGGTTATTTAGGTTAGCAAACAGGGGAAAGTAGATCATTGAGAAGGGGACGTCCCTGAAAACAGAAAGAGAACACAGCAAGACAGGGCTTCAGTGTCCCAGCAGAAGTTTCGTTTGTACTCTGTCCATAACTAACTTCAGGTTACTCTAATTAAGAAAACTATAACAGATTACACAATGGGGTTATTTGTGGGTAAGTGTATGCAGGGGACGGATATTTGTTTGTGATAACATCTGATTTGCAAATGTGTTTTGTTAAATTAGTCTTATTTACATATATAAGGTCACTTTCAAATTGTAACTCAATAAGGAGACTCCTGATTAATCTTTTTGTAGGTGAAGTATTTCGTGTTGTAATAACATGTCCTTATAGTTGATAATGAAATGCAAGTTGTAATACCAGAGCAGCAATATTCTGTTGCCTTTAAAAGACTGCACCTGAGTAGAGTGGCCCCTGCTCCTCTGTAAAGCCCAGCCAAGCCTTGAGTCCTCAGAAGCTTGATGGTGATGCTGGTGGCAGAGGACCGTGGCCCCGGGGT
>NW_024879880.1:47500-57280 GCF_900700415.2 Clupea harengus | reverse complement strand
GAGTATGGTTAAAAATCAGACCAAGCTGCCATCAGGAGGTTGTTGCTGATTTTGACTTTGATATAATTTGACACGATCAGTTAGGTAAGGGTGAACCTGAGCTGCAACAGTTTTTCAAGTATTTTTGAGTGGAAAGGTGAATTTAAAATTGGACAATAATTATTCAGATTGTTGGGGTCTGCACCAGGTTTCTGAAAGATTGGAGTTATCGCAGCTGTTTTGCAAGATGAAGGAACAAGACCAGAAATAAGAGAGCAGTGTCAGGTGTTAAAGCGAAGAGGGAGGGGTACACAGGCTTTTACCAAATGAGTAGTGTTAGATTTGGGCATTTTTCATATACTTTCAACTCATATGAGTTCCTCCCCCACAAGAATGTGTCACATTCTCGCTACCTTCATTAACACACAAATGGTCAGAAAGACCCTTCCTGTCTGCTGACATTCACACCTTTTCATATATAGGTAGCCCAGCATGCACACAACCAGACCACAGACACACCCATTATGCTAAGTTGTGTATTCTATTGACTATAACTGAAATGTAATTTGTATACTGAGTGTGTTGTGTTGAAGAAAGGATGCCGTAGAGACACCAACCGCTACGACCGGTGAGAGAACGGAGCAAGGAGAATTGAGGAGACATCGCGGCCTGTGGAGTCAAAGGCCAACCAGAAGACAAACTACACTATGGACCATACCTCCTAATATCTCCTTCTCTCTCTCCATCGTAGCGTGTTGTGTGTGCTCGAGGTCTGGTACATAGAATAAACCGACATCACTATCAGACGGCATTTCATCGAGTTCTTTGCTAGAATCACGCAACCGCAACTAACGTCAGAGCTAACATAGAGGTCTGTTATATAGTATAGCAGTGGTGTTTTCACGGGAAATCTGTTTAGCTTTCCACCCATACCAACGATATTCTTCAGTTGGTGTTGATCCACCCAGTTTCACAAAAAATACAAGAATTAACGACCAGGAGAGACGCGCATCTGAAGCCTGCTGCCTCAATCCAAACGGTGAGTGAATATCTTGTATTTAACGCTGAAAAAAAGAACAGAAATTATCGTTAAAGTTTAGTCTGAGTTAGGTTGCAAGGACTCCTAAGTTTCCGTACCTGCAGTGATTTGAGGGAGAATTCGCTGTATGTTTTATGTACACTTGCATTCATGTAATGAATAACAGGCCCAGTAGAGATGTGTACGTTTGAGAGGAAATCCACAGTTGTGTGTTGGTGCCGTTCCTATTCTAGGTCATCCTAGTCTAGATTTATTTGGAAATAGCTACTATTTTAACCGTAGGGGTAATTGTGGCCGCTTCACAAAGCGTGGTATTTTCAATTAGCTGGCTGAAAAAGCAGAATTGGAAATGCAATAAGCAAGCTACCATACTGGTTTAGGTATTCTTATGACCGCTCCACAGAAGCGTGGCATTTTCAATTGGCTGGTTGAAAAGCAGAAATTGATTATGAAATAATAAGTTGCCGTACGTAGGCTGTTTGTTTTGGTGCTTGAAGGCTTGGTAATAATTTAGCTGATGCTTGGTTGTCCTGTGAAATCGAATCGCATGATTTTAAATAGCCGATGAGCTAATTTTGCGTTGATGTGGGCATCTTGTTTAGCTTAGAGATTATTGATCAAAAACCAGACGTTTTAATTTAAGATTTAAAACTGATATCGCAAGCGACCGTTCGTTGGCACAGTGAAGCTCATCGGGAGTATTCGACCTCGAGATAACGTAGTAGGCGAGGCCTAAGTGGGAAGTCGTGTACATACGATTTAAGTTTTAACTTTGTGGAAGATAATGTATGTTTTGTAACATTATAAGTTATACGTTTATTTTTGTCTATCTGTAAACAATTAAAGATGTTCAGGAGAAGTTTGAGCCAGACCAAAAACATCCCTACTATTGAGATGGGTGATTTGGCAGTGCGTGAGTTTGACGAGAATACCATGATTAAGACAATCAGAGGTTTTTTGAATAGTCATCTCAAGTTGAATGAGACCGAGAGGAAAATTGAGCTGCAGTCCAACATTCCGCCCGACAATGACTTTTGGCCACTTGATGACATCAGGCGCAGTTTTGAAAAGCTTTTGCACGAAAAAGATAAAATCAAACTTTCTCTCGTTACCTTAGATCAGATAATGCGCCGTCAGAGGGCACAAGAAAAAATGGAATCAGACAGAATTCTGAAGATTGAGAGAGATAAGGTATCGTCACTTGAAGGTGAATTGGTTAAAGTAAGACATGAAAAGACTGAGCTAGAATGGCGCCTGAATGTTGAGAACAGCACAGTTCGAGCAATTGCAGATGATGTGAAAACATTAAAAGCAGGACAGGCCAAGAACGAGGCAGAAATAGCAAGCCTGAAAGAACCCAGGGAGGGGGAGAGACGAGAGGCTTTTCAAACAATGCCGATGCTAATTGCTAATTGTGGGTCAAAGAACATGAATGTAGACTCAGGTGTTAATGATGGCCTGGTCAGATTGAGAGCTTTGACATCTAGGTATACTGGTAGAAATGTAGTGCATTCTTATAAATCTGCAAAGCCGCAAGATATTGACCAGTGGTCAAAGGACCTGCAGCATCCGCGTAAAGCAGGGATGAATATCTGGTCTAAGATTACTCGTTTGCGAAAGATTTATCAGTTGCACCCATATGATGGCGTTTCACTGTTGTGCACTGTGCTAAACAACACAGAGGCTGACAAGGTGAAACGGGATGTTGATATTGGGTTAGGAGAGGATCAACAGAACCTAGATCATGGCTGGAAGGCAGTCCGTGAGTGGATTCAGGAGGCTACCAATGCGAGTACAGATTGGGGGAAAATATCTGGTTGTAGACAGAAGGCTAATGAAGCGGTGGATGAATTTGCCCAAAGATTTGCTGAAGCATTCTTAAGACATTCAGGCATGAGCGGGATGACAGAGGAGAATGTTATGACCAATAACAACGGTGCCTTGAAGGCAAATTTCTTGCATAATACTGTCCCTGAGCTCAAAAGTATTGTTAAGTTGACCACACCCGGTTGGGAAGACACAACGTTCACCTTTGAGATGCTAATTAATGTAGCAAGGAGGATAGAACGCAATACAGAACAAAGGGTCAGAAATGTCAGCACACACTGGCCTACACACAGATCCAGAGTTCATGCTTAGAAATGTGAAAGTGGGAAATCAAGGTGATCCTAGAAGCATCAGAACTAGGAAAATAGAGACATCTAGGAATGCATGTCATAAATGTGGAAAACAAGGACACTGGGCTGACAAATGTCGTCTCCTTGGTAAGAGGAAGCACAACCCTCACTCCAGATATGACAATGAAAGTATGTTCTGTAGGTTTATTAAATTAAACGATTATCAGAGACAGGCCCTTATGTCTGCGGTTCCGGGAAACTGAATCTGCCCTCCTTACATTCTCTTACGGCAGCTGAGAGTCAGCACCTTGACAAAGGTGATATGTGTGTAACCATTGAGAAAGATGGTCTACGTTCGGTGCCAGATGGAAAATCCCCAGTTGAGAGTGGGCTGTGCCATGTTGAGTGGGCAGTGCCAGGTTACTGTGATGGGATGATAGAGAAGGCACAGGAAACTGTGGCGCCGTTGGGGTCAGAGGTCAAAACACACATAGAACCAGAGTCAGTGGAAGCTATAGGCGATGCTTTAGCTGAGAAAGTTGTAAAGAGAATTGTAGGTTTGGAGGGCCGAGAGCGTGACCTCCTGGAGCATGAACATAAGGTGAATGCTAGACCAGTTGAGAGTCAATACTGTACAGAAATGACAAGAGCCGTGCAGATAGCCCCATTGGTGAGGAGAAATCCAGAGCCACGTGATGGGGAACATACTTTGTGTAAGTGTAAGAGACCACACACAGTATTGTCACTTGCTTCTGCTACAGTCATGGTACAGGGAGAACGGACGTCACCCACAGCACACAATGCATGGCCCCAGAACAACCATCTCTGGTGGAGCGCAAGAGGGAAGCAACTTGACTACGGCTGAAATCAAGTCATGCTCTTGTGTTAATCATTTCATTGCTTTTAGCAATGATATGATGATTGGATGGGAATTTAGATGATGGACTTGATTATGGACATGATTATGAGATATGGGTTGATGATATAGGTCAGAGCCCTAGTATTAAGGCAGTTTTAATGTTCAGTGTTATGTTTTTTTTTTTCAAAATAGTTTGTTCTGGTCCTATGAGTGAAATGCCTCATTCTTGGAATATGTGATACTGCCGCAGTTTTCTCTGTTTGTTTTTCAGAACAACAGTCCAAGGAGCAGCATGAGGGGAACTGAAACGCAGGAACCATTGACCCGCTGCATTGACCAAGCCACCACCGCTGTCCAGATTCACCTCACCCGTTGGACAGCAGTGACGACACAACATTCAAAGACTTGACCAACAGAAACTGATGAACCAGAAATGCATGGTCGCCATTCACAGCTCGCGGAAGGCGGGGGTCGCTGTGCAAAAAGGGCCGTGAAATAATTTTACCCAAGCAAATAATGGGATTTTCGATTTCACCTGTGAAGATAAAGGACATGGCATATTGGTTTCAAGAGACACCAGATCTTGAAGATTGATACACTATAGGAACATGTGTTCTGTTCTAAACCTTTTTACCACTACACTATGGGAACACATGGTGTTTGTTGAAATTTTGTAACAATGTTGGATTGTTTGATCACTATGTCTGATTATGTCCATTATGGTTTTGTTAGGTTTTATTGTGATCATGATGTATTTTGATTTATGATCAGATGGGGAGATTGTTAGATTTGGGCATTTTTCATATACTTTCAACTCATATGAGTTCCTCCCCCACAAGAATGTGTCACATTCTCGCTACCTTCATTAACACACAAATGGTCAGAAAGACCCTTCCTGTCTGCTGACATTCACACCTTTTCATATATAGGTAGCCCAGCATGCACACAACCAGACCACAGACACACCCATTATGCTAAGTTGTGTATTCTATTGACTATAACTGAAATGTAATTTGTATACTGAGTGTGTTGTGTTGAAGAAAGGATGCCGTAGAGACACCAACCGCTACGACCGGTGAGAGAACGGAGCAAGGAGAATTGAGGAGACATCGCGGCCTGTGGAGTCAAAGGCCAACCAGAAGACAAACTACACTATGGACCATACCTCCTAATATCTCCTTCTCTCTCTCCATCGTAGCGTGTTGTGTGTGCTCGAGGTCTGGTACATAGAATAAACCGACATCACTATCAGACGGCATTTCATCGAGTTCTTTGCTAGAATCACGCAACCGCAACTAACGTCAGAGCTAACATAGAGGTCTGTTATATAGTATAGCAGTGGTGTTTTCACGGGAAATCTGTTTAGCTTTCCACCCATACCAACGATATTCTTCAGTACTGTGCAAGGAATTTTGTCATTCCCAGCAGACGTTGGAGACTTTGTTTGTCTTCTGGGGTTGGCATATCGACGATTGCTTTGATCTTTGTGTCGTCAGCCCTCTGTCCTGCTGCCGTGATGATGTGTCCCATATACTTTACTGTGTCAATTTTGAACTGGATCTTGTCTTTGTTAAACTTCACATGTGCAGTCTTTGCTCTCTGCAACACTTTCTGCAGGATGTCATCATGTTCCTGCTCTGATGACGCTGCGATGATCATGTCGTCTGCTATGACATACACACCTGGAATGTCGCCGAAGGTCTCACAGTTCTTCTGTTGGAACACTTCGCTGGCAGACCTGATCCCGAATGGGAGTCTGAGGAAGCGGAACCGGCCCCACGGCGTATTGAAGGTGCATAGCTTAGACGATGGCTCATCTAGCTTGATCTGCCAGTATCCATCCTTCTCATCTAGGATGGAGAAGATGGATTTTCCTGCTAATCTGCTGCGCACATCTTCCGGTGTGGGAATGGAATAGTGCTGACGCTTAACTGCCTCATTCAGGTTGCAAGGATCCAAACACACCCTTAGCGCACCGTTCTTTTTCTTTGTGGCAACAAGACTGTTCACCCATTCTGTCGGTTCATTGACAGAGACTATCACTTTTCTGTTCTGTAAGTCTTTGAGTGTCTCTCTCAGTGAATCCATGATGGAAAGGGGCACATTTCTGCATGCATGAATCACAGGCGTGACGCTGGGGTCAATGTGTATGTGATGAACACCGGGGAACTCGCCCAATCCTGTGAAGACCTCTGCATACCTCTGTAGCATCTCCTCTTTGGTAGCTGGAGCTTTTCCTGGTTGCGGGGATCTTGCTGTGAGTGCCTCAACTCTTCCCACCAGCTGCAGCTTCTCACATGCATCTCCACCCAGAATCGGCTTGTCGGCCCGGCTTGACACATGAAAGTCCAGCATTGCTTTATGTTTGGTCGTCCTGCATTCTAGAGATGCAACACCATCTGTGGGTAGGCGGGCTCCACCAAATGCAATTAGGACAGTCTCTGTGGGCCGTAGCTGAATGGGACCTGGTAGCTGCCGGTACATGTGCATGGGAAGCACATTTGCATCGGCGCCTGTGTCCAGCTTGAAATTAATTGCTTACGCCTCTGACTGTGGCTGTTTCATGCCATACAGTGCCTTTAGCTTGGTGAGCTGCTTTCGTTTTATATTTCCCAATCATGCCTATGTATAAGGAGTCAACTTCACTCTCCAAATTATTTATTGTCTTTGTCTTGTAGTTGCTGCTTTTCTCAGTGCTAGCTCTACATACCTTAGAAAAATGGTTGTTCTTACCACATTTATGGCACACTGCACCATAAGCTGGGCATTGACGGGGCTCATGCTTGTTTCCACATTTATGGCAGACAGTTGTTGTTACATGCCTCTTGCTGCTTGTTTTTGCTCTTGTTCCAGCTGCCCGTGCGCGTTCGCCCTGTTGCTTTCCTTAAAGCATCTACTGAGGTGTCTTGGACAACCTGTGACGTCTGCATCGCTTGAATTTGTGACTTAACGAGCTCTGCTGATCTGCATGTGTCCATGGCTCTGCGCAAAGTGAGCGCATTATCACGCAACGGTCTCTCTTTCAGACGAATATCGTTTATGCTAAACACTAATTTATCCCTAATCATGTCATCTTCATTTCTGCCAAACTCACAGTCTTTGCTCTTCTGGCGTAGCTCTGTGATGAATCTGTCCACCGATATTCCTGCTGACATCGCGTGTGACCAGAATTGATGGCGTTCGAAAACCACGTTCTTTTGAGGGCTGCAGTAGTCCGTGAAGGCTTGGAGAACTTCCTCCATTGTTTCTTCATCTCCATCTGGGATGATGGTGAGTGTGTTATACACTTCTAGCGCCTCCTCGCCGACAGTGTGGAGCAGAATGGCTATTTTAACCGTCTCTTCCTTATCCAACGCACCTGAAGCGGTCATATACAGCTGGAAACGTTGTTCCCATCTTCGCCAGTTTTCAGCTATATTCCCGGTCAGTATCAACGGTGGTGGCGGCTTGAACTGCTCCATGTTCGCACGTGCTAGCACTTTTTTCTTTTTTAGCTAACTTTTAAAATACCGTCCTCGAATTATTCCGTAACTCCGTCTTCTGACACCATGTTGTGGCTTTATGCTCTATGTATAATTACTGTTATAGTTATATACTATTCGTGGGTTATCTAAATCACTGTTAGATACAAATGCACGGAGACGAGGATGCAGCACAAGTTAGAACCTTTACTGGCGGGCCAATCTCTCAACTGCCAGGCATGAACAAACTATCACAGAACTCCGTAGTAGTGACAGTCATACACAATCAAGCACCGAGTGCTCGATCCAATATACCACACAGGCTATGCTTAACTGCAGAAGCTTGTCAACTTCGCGGGCGAGACTGTACGTTATGAATAATATGCGTATGGCGTTAGGGACACAATGCATTAACATTAGCAAAGCACAGGCTACCATAGACTGGATAGGTGCAAGGCTACATTCTGTCAGCGTGAATCTCCTTAATATTATTTTAGACATATTTATCTTGTTTTAGATATTGTTCAAGATATTCAAGAGTAATCTGTGTTGAAATATCAAAGCGAATTTATAAAAAAATGTTTTAAATCAATGGTGAACTGATCAACATAGGCTCATGTCGCAGACCCCCTGCAATGCCGTCGCGGACCACCAGGGGGCAGCGGACCCCCGGTTGAAAAACCCCTGCTGTATTGTATTGTAACTGTATTGAAAAGAACGGGATGCTTTTCATCCTTTCCAGGACCTGGTTGTGTATGTCCGAGGCTATCTCCGAAATCCGGCGACTTACTGTGTCGTTTGGAAGTGGTACTGTCAAGAGTTTTTTCGCAGCATCTTCCCCAATCATCTCGCGGCACATATAAAGAAATATAAAGAGTAGCGATCCTGGCACAGCGGCCACAAGCAGCATTCACTCACAGCTCTCAGGCTCCGCCCACACACTCAGTCCGTGCGCTACTGACTGACCCCCCCCACACACACACTGATCATTTAATATACTGCCCCCCCCCCAACACACACACTGATCATTTAATATACTGACCCCCCCAACACACACAATGATCATTTAATATACTGACCCCCCCAACACACACACTGATCATTTAATATACTGCCCCCCCCCACCAACACACACACTGATCATTTAATATACTGACCCCCCCCCCACACACACACACTGATCATTTAATATACTGACCCCCCCCCCCCACACACACACTGATCATTTAATATACTGACCCCCCCCCCAACACACACACTGATCATTTAATATACTGACCCCCCAACACACACACTGATCATTTAATATACTGACCCCCCCCACACACACACACTGATCATTTAATATACTGACCCCCCCCCCCACACACACACACTGATCATTTAATATACTGACCCCCCCCACACACACACTGATCATTTAATATACTGACCCCCCCAACACACACACTGATCATTTAATATACTGACCCCCCCAACACACACACTGAGCATTTAATACTGCCCCCCCCCCAACACACACACTGATCATTTAATATACTGACCCCCCCCCCCCCCCAACACACACACTGATCATTTAATATACTGCCCCCCCCCCCCACACACACACTGATCATTTAATATACTGACCCCCCAACACACACACTGATCATTTAATATACTGACCCCCCCCCAACACACACACCAAGAAAAATAGTACATTAGGGCACATTGAATGCCAGTTTACAACCTTTTTATTCACCATTTTGCACCAGAAACATTTTAAAACATTATAACGGTATTAATAAAGAAACATAGAAACACATTTCATTGGGTGTCAATTGTTGGATGAATACAGTCTCATTAAGATTTACTGTCATGGTACATCATATTGTGGTTGTCATATAAAACCAGATATCAGAACATGTATGCAATAACAGAGGGACTAAACACTTGGGAGAGTGAGGTTATGCAACACAGAGCTCATCAAAACCTTTCACACACAATGTCTTATTTCTGCTGTGGTGATACTGCATGTGTTACAGCAGAGGTCTAGAGGTACAGATATTGTAATAGCTGGGGTCCAGAGATGGGGGGAATGGCTTCAGTCTGTTGTTGTCCCCAAGATCAGAGATTCTCAGGCCCAGCTGCTAGATCCTTACGTGTGAGTGATGTGTTAAATGATGTGTGAGATGCATGTGCTAACAGCATCTAGATATGTCAGTCACAGCAGCTTCACTGATGATCCAGAATAACAAAGCCTAAACCCAGGGTGGAGTGTGTGAGTGAATGTGGTCTGGACTCTGTGCAGGAGGGTCATTGTGTCAGAGATGCTGTAGAAGGCCA
>NW_024879880.1:35000-42500 GCF_900700415.2 Clupea harengus | reverse complement strand
CACACAGACACACATACACACACACACACAGACACACATACACACCCAGAAACACACACACCCAGACACACACACACACACACACACACGCATACACACACACAAGCATACACTCACAGCCATACACACACACACACACATTTACACGCACGCATACACCCTGACACAAACGCATAGACACCTAGACACACACACACACACCCAGTCACTCACACACACACACACAAACCAGACACACACGCATACACACCCAGACACACACACAGACACACACGCATACACACCTAAACACACACACACAGACACATACACATACACACCCTGACACTAACACATACTGTACACACCCAGACACACACTCACAAACACACACCCAGACACACACTCAGGCACACACACCCAGACACAAACACACATACAGACACACACCAAAACCAGACACACACGCATACCCACCCAGACACACACAGACACACACACATACGCATACACACTCAGACTCAAACACACATAAACACGTGGAACTGCTCCTTATCAGCAGTTATAGGAAGCATGATGGTCTGGAAAAGATGGTTTTCCTCGACCCATGAACTATAACAGCCATAATGAAATGTTGAACTGCTTAAACATGTAGGACCATGTGATTGTTACTGAAACTTGACTTGTGATTTAGAATAAAGTAAACCGTATAAAATGTGTTCTGTGTCAAACTCACATTGTAGGAAATCCTCTCTGGTTGTAGGTTCAGGAGGCAAAATAGCCTGGACTTCAGTCACTATTGAGAGAGAAAGAATCATATTAGAAACAACACTGTGGTGGAAATGTCAGCATTACATCAACCTTCTGTTTTTATGATGGCAGTAAATGTGTGTTCTGTTGTTGAGGGACATTATGAGTGTCCAGCTTCTTCAACCTTAAAGATCCTCTTAAGACAAGTAAACATGGAGACACCTGCAGAGTATCTCAGCTTCACTGACATACAAAGGATATGTTACAAATATGTGACATTGAGAAATACAGGTTCCTGACGTTCACCATCACATTTAGCTTATCAGTATAATCCAAAGGGAAAGTATAGTAAGCAACTATATGTAAACATATGTGAGTAATGTGATTTACCTGATGCAGATATCTTCATGACTTCCTCCTTGCAGAAATTCTCCAGCTGCGTCTTTAGTGAGGAGACAGATTTCTTCACAGCCTCAAAAGAGAGGCCTTGGTTCACAGAGATGCAGGATAAGTCTTTAGACTCAGGTGTCTCACTGACTGACTGGAAAGTCTAAATAGACACACAGAGATAGAGAGAAAAAGAGAGAGAGAACAATAAGAGATGACAGAGATAGAGAGTGAGAGAGAATAGCTACATTCTCAAAATAAAGCATCCACGTATAACTAAGTTGTACATTTAAATACAGTTGATCAGGAAACTTTTTTGTTATTTATAACTAAAAGCTACAAATATTACAGTAAGTTAGATATGATCCTCTACTGTTTGAGATTGAGAGATTGAGTATCTGGGTGCAGCTTCAACCATTACAGTGCACACGGGACTCTTAAGTTAGATATTATCCTCTGATGTTTGAGATGTGAACTAAATGTAACATTATGAGTATCTGAGTGCAGCCTAAGCCTAACCTGGTTATCGTCCTTTGATGTGTGTATGTGTGCAGCATCTGGATGTGGCTTCCAAATTATTGTGTTACGAAGGACAGTCTTGGCAGCTAAGATTTGTTGTTTAGGGGTTAGTCTGATGTTAGCTGTGTCCTTCCTCACAACGTAAACTAAAGCAAAGCCTCACATATGTACACACTCTCCGCACATGATGTAAATTCATGATAGTGGGATCTTACCTTGTGCGGATGAGTGTGTGTGTGTGTGTGTGTGTATGAGAGTGTAGGTGTGTATGTGTGTGTGTGTGTGTGTGTGTGTGTGTAACTGCTAGTGGGGTTAGCCCATGTGGTGATTCCTTAAGTTGAAGTTTTTTGGTTGATGTTATGAATCCCAAATGAATTCAACACAAATGGTTGTCCAAATGCCACTGGTTTGCCTTGACCTACATGTGGCCTGACCAAAGAGGCAGAGTGGCAGGCGCCTGTGCACCTCAAGTGCCTCCAAACAAACTGTGAGCCATGATGTCAGGGCAGATGTGCTTTTATCAATTAACCACAGGTAGTGACATCACTCAATCCCCGTCTGTCAGTCAGTGTTCTTCCTACCATGTGACCTAACCTGTCCTAACAATTGCCATAATGATTTTGAGCAGTTTTCTGAAGAATGAAAATGTCTTCATCATGTTGAAATGTTTTGAGTGATAACTACAAAAAATGTCTTTACACACGGTGACTGCATGGGGTAAGCTATCTGTTCAAAGTGCTGTTGACTGTGTTATTATAAGAACAACAAGCTTCTTTCTGTAAACTTAGAGATCCTAGAAGAAAATTCAACAATACCTACATTGAATTAAAATTTCCACCTAGGAATATATTCAACATAAATCAGGGCCCTCAAACATTCTGTGCACTAATAATCCATCATCAACACTTACCTTGAGGAAATGGATGTGATCCTCTGTGTGTGAAAGCTGCTCCAGCTCAGCATCTCTCCTCTTCAGCTCAGCAATCTCCTGCTCCAGTCGCTTCAGGAGTCCTTCAGCCTGACTCACCTCAGCCTTCTCCTGATCTCTGATCAGCTCTTTCACCCTAGAGTGCCTTCTCTCAATGGAGCGGATCATCTCAGTAAAGATCCTCTCACTGTCCTCCACTGCTGTCTGTGCAGAGCTCTGTTAGGAGACACACAAAGAGGAGGGGGACAGGAGACACACAGATGTAAGTAAAGGAGCAAACTCACTCTGGTGTGACTGGCTCTTCTTGATCAAATGACCAAGGGCAAATCCTGCCAAACCATGTCTTTCTGTGATGGTCTGTGTCATGTAGAGATGGCAGCATAACGGTGATGACACTATAACAAGCGATTGCTGAGCCAGCTGTTGTCTTATGTGGTCAGTTCTCACCTTGAGAGTCTCCACAGCCTTCCTCAGCTCCTGCAGCTCCTTCTCTCTCTCCTGGATTCTCTGCTGGGATCTCCTCTGGGTTGGCCCCAACTGCCTCTGTTAAAAAAAAAAAAAAAAAACAGACTCTTTTCACCATATTATCGGTGGATTGTTTACAACAATGATGATCAAACATCACACATGACAACTGAACATTTATAAGCAAAAACCTTTAAGTACATTTAAGTCTTTTCAAGAGATTTAATGACACATTGAAGCAGTCGCTATCATCTTCATGTGAAATTCAGGATGAAGCCATGAGCTAAGTTTAAGAGGAGCACTGAAATTAAACAGCAACAACGCTTGCGGCATAGCTGTCTCACAACCTTTAGAACAAAACAGAACATTATTTTACGAGGTAAAAATATGTTCACTTTGATAACGACAGGTTAATGTTTCACTGTTTTTACACTCTAAACACTGGACCTTGCACCTGATAATCATTTCCTGATTCCTCCTTTCTCTAATGTGCAAAGTCATTGCGGCAACAGGCAGACTTAAAGACTGGCGAGATAGTATTCTTTTAGTTATAGTATTACATTCACATTTAGTACGTATAAGAGCCCTCATAGAAATGTTGGACACACATGTAGCTCCAGTACTGACCTGTTTGTCTGTCCGTTCTGCTGCAGCAGTGACTGTGTCATGGCCTTTATGTTTGTCCATCGTGCACAGATAGCAGATACAACTCTGATCGGTTCGACAAAATATTTCAAAAACCTTCTTATGATGAGAGCAGATCCTCTCCTGTAGCTGGCCTGTGGCATCAATCACTGAGTGTTTTCTTCCGGGATTCAGGTCATTGTGAGCTTTGAAGTGAGTTCCGCAGTAAGACAACAGACAATCCAGACAGGACTTCACAGCCTTGAGTTTTCTCCCAGTGCAGACGTCACACTCCACATCTCCAGGTCCAGCATAACAGTGAGCAGGAACATCAGTTTGGATTCTGGTCTTCCTAAATTCCTCCACCATTTCAGCAATCAGAATGTTTCTACTGAGAACAGGTCTTGGCCTAAATGTCTGTCTGCACTGGGGGCAGCTGTAGATGCCTTTACCATCTTCCTGATCCCAGCAACCTTTAATACAGCCCAGACAATAAGTGTGTCCACATGGAACGGTAACTGGATCCTTCATTAGATCCAGACAAACTGAACAAGTGAAAGAATCCTGTCTTTGGGTCGAAGATTCCGCCATTTCTCACAGCGACGATCACACACAGGGAGATAACAGTGTGAGAGTTCAGTTTCTGTGTCATATGTTTTATTCTAAGGAGGAGTGGCAGAGATGTTGCCACACTGTTGAGGAGGAGTCAGTCAGATTATTTGAATGTACGTTTATGTGTGTCTGTGTGACTGTGTGAAAGAGAGGGAGAGAGAGAGAGAAGGAGAGAGAGAGAGAGAGAGAGAGAGAATGAGAATGAGGAAGGACAGGGAGAAGGAGAAAGAGGAAGGACAGAGGGAGAAGGAGAGAGAGAGTGAGAGAAGAGGTGGAGTGGAGTCTGATGGGAGAGTGTGTAGCTGGTATACCTGAGAGATCAACACAGTGCTTGGTGTGACATGGTGTTCATGAGAGAACTTCATCTGCAGTGGGCCTGAGAACTGGCTGTTTGGATGGATGTGCAGTTGTGTCTTTAAATCATTAAGCAGCTGGCTAGGTTTAGACAAACTATCAGATGGGTTAATCAGGAATAAGGAAAATGTGCTCTTCATTAAATAAAGTCCACCGAAGTCTCTGTTGTTTGCCATTATTGTGTGGTGAACATCACTCTGCCCAGGCTTGTTTACGTTGTCTCTTCACCTCAAAGGCAAATCTGACAGATTTTTAAAGGCTGCTCATGGCAAATTGATATATGCAATTAATTTAGATCAATTAATCGCAAAGAAAGTAATTTATTAGCTTGACAGCCCTAATCTAAACCAAACGTTGTCTTCAGACATCACACAAAAGCCATCAAGTACACACACACTACAGAGTAGCCAGTACACTCTGGTGAGATCAACTCAAAACTCTCCTGTAAGAATCTGTTTCTGCAATGAGTGATGGCACTTATGGTTTCCCCCCAGAACAACCTCTTCACATGATGAACACAATATAAAGACACAACACATGGATACATTTTCAGAAGTTTAATTCCTCAATGTACTGTAGTAAAATAAACTGAAATTAAGAGAAAAATTAAATGTACTATAAAAATATGCAACTGATATGTAAAGAACATTGAATACAGTACAATCATTTCCATGTATTGAGCAATATAAACCAATGAAAAAAACAAAACAGTTTGTACTTTGTGGTCTTGGTGGAACCATTGTTCCAACACAAGTGAAGTGACCCATGGCCCATTAATCTACCCATCCTGAGGTTCTGATTGGCCCATGGCCCATTAATCTACCCATCCTGAGGTTCTGATTGGCCCATGGCCCATTAATCTATTCATCCTGAGGTTCTGATTGGCCCATGGCCCATTAATCTACCTATCCCGAGGTTCTGATTGGCCCATTAATCTACCCATCCTGAGGTTCTGATTGGCCCATGGCCCATTAATCTATTCATCCTGAGGTTCTGATCGGCCCATGGCCCATTAATCTACCTATCCCGAGGTTCTGATTGGCCCATTAATCTACCCATCCTGAGGTTCTGATTGGCCCATGGCCCATTAATCTACCTATCCTGAGGTTCTGATTGGCCCATTAATCTACCTATCCTGAGGTTCTGATTGGCCCATTAATCTACCTATCCTGAGGTTCTGATTGGTGTGTGACCACTTTTGACTCTTAGTGTTTCCACCTGGGGAATTGTGTGTTAGTTGGGTTTGAGCTGTGATGACTTGAGTTAATGAAATTGAATGCCAGTGTTTACTGAATGAGCACATGGTGCAGCCAGTGATATATGAAGGGATTTGTGTTCAAAAAGTTAAATAAATCCGAATCATGTGTGAAAACAGGGTGATAGTGTTGAGAGTTTTGGGAAATTAGTCTGTCTTTTGGTAGATGGCGTCATGGTTTGGGATGTTTAGTTAACAGGCCCAGTTATAGTGTGTAAGCTATCAAGAAAAACTGTAATCAGGGTAATCTAATACAAAAAAGGTAATTTAACAAATTGCTTCTTTCTGTCTTTATTTGCATTGTATTCATCATGGGTTGTAAATTAATTCTAAGTTTGGCCTCAGATGTCGTCTGCAGAGCATCGTTTTCTTCCCAGACCACCACCACACCAGTGCGGTACACCTGCCAATACGTGGAGTCACCCCAGCGCTCCACCCCAGAGTCACAACAGCTTCACTGGTGATCTAATGTCTAACCCTAAACCCAGGGTAGAGAGGCTGGGTGAATGTAGTCTGGATTAAGCATCTGTACATCTCAGTCACAAAAGCTTCACTGATGATCCAGACCCTAGCATAAACCCAGGGTAGAGTGTGTGAGTGAATGTGGTCTGGACTCTGTGCAGGAGGGTCATTGTGTCAGAGATGCTGTAGAAGGCCAGAGTTCCTGCCCTGTGATCCACATACACTCCTATTCTGGAGCTGGCCACTAGAGGGAGTTTAGTGTGTTTATGATTGTGCCAGAAAGTGGAGCTGCTGCTGGTGAGGCCCAGACTCCAGGACTGATCATTAAATCCAAACACACACTCACCACCCTCTCCTCTCCTGCTGATGCTTTTATATGAGACTGATATATAAACCCCCCACTGCCCACTCCACTCAACCTCCCAGTAGCAGCGTCCAGACACACCCTCTCTACACAGCACCTGAGGCCACCCATCAAATCTCTCTGGATGATCAGGATATGACTGGACCTCATCTCTCCTCTCCACCCTCCTGTTCCCCTCAGACAGATGGAGGTTTCTGTGTGCTGTGTTTGGATCCAGTGTGAAGTGACAGGAGTCTGATGGAGGAGAAGACAGGACAAACTTAGGTATTTATATGTGTTAGGTGTGTGTGTGTGTGTGTGTGTGTGTGGGGGGGGGGGGGGGGTGAGAGAGATAAACTCACATTCTAAAGGGGGGGGGGTGTGTGTGTGTGTGTGTGTGTGTTGGGGGGGGGGGGGGGTGTTGTTATTTCATATGAATCTTTACGTGTGGGTGATGACATTTCTTTCTGTGATTTTTTTCTGTGAGGGAGTGTTTCACATATAACTGAGATTTGTTTATGTGTGTGTGATTCTTTACATGTTTGTGCAGGTGTACACGTGTGAGTGTCTGTATTCAAAAGTTCAAAAATGAGCATGGTTATGTGTGTGTGTACGTGTGTGTGTGTTTGTCTGAAGAGAGTCCTTTGTATGAATGAATGATGTTGAGTTTGTGTAAGTATTTGAGTTTGTTTCATTTCATTCCTTTGTGTGAGATGAGTCCTTCGTATTGAAGGAACCAGAATTTAAGATTTATAGTTAATAAGGATATGTCATAGTCAATAATTCAATGTATCTTATACCTAGTTGTAATTGTTACTTTTA
>NW_024879880.1:5000-30000 GCF_900700415.2 Clupea harengus | reverse complement strand
CATATCACATATCTATTTCTTCTGTACATATATATTTATTTATTCACTTACTCCACTTTACATATGCACATACTCTGCACTTTTATTGCTATTTTGCACTTCTGGTTGGATGCTAAACTGCATTTCGTTGTCTCAGTACTTGTACTCTGTGCAATGACAATAAAGTTGAATCTAAAATCCTCTAATGTTTGAGATTGAGATGTGAACTATGTGTCTAATATAGGGTGGGTGTATGTTGCCGCCAGAGTAAGCAATCTGTTGCGAAGAAGATGCAAGGTCCCTCCCAGTACATCTGAGAATGCCAGCTTCCTTGGGTTCAAGAAAAAACCCAATGGAAAACTGGACACCAACACACCGGGCTTTGGCGTACGGATTGGCTAGACCTGAATGACCTCTGTAACCGCACTAACATTCAGTTGCAGTGGAAGAGCACATCAGGACAGCCAGTAGAGCTTAATGATGACATCATCACGGACCCAACGACGACGGCAGAGGCAACCATCACCCTGGACGACAGCATTCACCACCTCAACACAAAGAACACCAGAGGGACAATACACAACTTTTTCCGATTGCGCATGATTCAAAATTGGACAGGGCTACGCCTACAAGGAAGACTGGCCTGCCTGCCGTGCGCTGATCACAGCGTATCTCATTCTGCACTGCGGAACACAGCACTACATGACGACATACACAAGTTTATAATAAAAGCTCGTCTTCAGGTATTAGCAACAAAAGCCAACTTAGAAACATGGTTCCCATCCAAGCATGAGCCGTTCTGTCTGCTCCACCACGACCAACAGAGGGAATCCATCGCGCATATCCTCAACGGCTGCCCTGCCTACAAAGGACTATATATCGCTGGCCATGAAGAAGCTCCGCGATAACACCAACTTCACAACCATCCATACCAACGAGTCAGTTAAAACATACTGGTTCTCCATTCCCCATGATCAGCGGAACGCAATGAAAACTGCCATTAAGCACATCCCAAAAACACCAGACCTTGTGTCAATTGATGAAAAGAACAAAGCGATCACAATCATTGAAATTGGTTGCTCTTATGACGCTTACATGGACACCTGCTATGCATTCAAACTGTTAAAATGTGTGTGTGTGTGTGTGTGTGTGTGTGTGTGTGTGTGAGTGTGTGTGAGAGTGAGAGTGTGTGTGAGAGTGAGAGTGAGTGTGTGTGTGTGTGTGCACTGCTCTCTCAAGCTGGCTACCTGCTAGCGAGGGTAAGCCCATGTGGTGATTCCTTCAGTTGAAGTTTTTTGGTTGATGTTATGAATCCCAAACGAACCCAACACAAATGGTTGTCCAAATGCCACTGGTTTGCCTTGACCTACATGTGGCCTGACCAAAGAGGCCGAGTGGCAGGCACCTGTGCACCTCAAGTGCCTCCAAACAAACTGTGAGCCATGATGTCAGGGCAGATGTGCTTTTATCAATTAACCACAGGTAGTGACATCACTCAAGCCCCGCCTGTCAGTCAGTGTTCTTCCTACCATGTGACCTAACCTGTCCTAACAATTGCCATAATGATTTTGAGCAGTTTTCTAAAGAATGAAAATGTCTTTGTCATGCTAAAATATTTTGAGTGATAACTACAGAAAATGTCTTTACACACGGTAACTGCATGGGGTAAGGTATCTGTTCAAATGCTGTGGACTGTGTTACAATAAGAAGAAAAATAGTCTGGAAATGTACAGACCCTTGAAGGAAATTCAACAATATCTAAATTGAATTCAAATTTCCTCCTAGGAATATATTCAACATAAATCAGGGCCCTCAAATATTCTGTGCACTAACAATCCATCATCAACACTTACCTTGAGGAAATGGATGTGATCCTCTGTGTGTGAAAGCTGCTCCAGCTCAGCATCTCTCCTCTTCAGCTCAGCAATCTCCTCCTCCAGTCGCTTCAAGAGGTCTTCAGCCCGACTCACCTCAGCCTTCTCCTGATCTCTGATCAGCTCTTTCACCTCAGAGCACCTTCTCTCAATGGAGCGGATCATCTCAGTAAAGATCCTCTCACTGTCCTCCACTGCTGTCTGTGCAGAGCTCTGTTAGGAGACACACAAAGAGGAGGGGGACAGGAGACACACAGAGGTAAGTGAAGGAGCAAACTCACTTGTGGTGTGACTGGCTCCTCTTGATCAAATGACCAAGGGCAAATCCTGCCAAACCATGTCTTTCTGTGAGGGTCTGTATCATGTAGAGATGGCAGCATAACGGTGATAACACAATAACAAGTGTTTACTGAGCCAGCTGTTGTCTTATGTGGTCAGTTCTCACCTTGAGAGTCTCCACAGCCTTCCTCAGCTCCTGCAGCTCCTTCTCTCTCTCCTGGATTCTCTGCTGGAATCTCCTCTGGGTCTGCCCCAACTGCCTCTGTTAAAAAAAAAAAAAAGAAAAACAGACTCTTTTCACCATATTATCGGTGGATTGTTTACAACAATGATGATCAAACATCACACATGACAACTGAACATTTATAAGCAAAAACCTTTAAGTACATTTAAGTCTTTTCAAGAGATTTAATGACACATTGAAGCAGTCGCTATCATCTTCATGTGAAATTCAGGATGAAGCCATGAGCTAAGTTTAAGAGGAGCACTGAAATTAAACAGCAACAATGCTTGCGGCATAGCTGTCTCACAACCTTTAGAACAGAACAGAACATTATTTTACGAGGTAAAAATATGTCCACTTTGATAACGACAGGTTAATGTTTCACAGTTTTTACACTCTAAACACTGGACCTTGCACCTGATAATCATTTCCTGATTCCTCCTTTCTCTAACGGGCAAAGTCATTGCGGAAACAGACAGACTTAAAGACTGGTGAGATAGTTATAGTATTACATTCACAGTTAGTACGTATAAGAGCCCTCATAGAAATGTTGGACACACATGTAGCTCCAGTACTGACCTGTTTGTGTGTCCGTTCTGCTGCAGCAGTGACTGTGTCATGGCCTTTGTGTTTGTCCATCGTGCACAGATAGCAGATACAACTCTGATCGGTTCGACAAAATATTTCAAAAACCTTCTTATGACGAGAGCAGATCCTCTCCTGTAGCTGGCCTGTGGCATCAATCACTGAGTGTTTTCTTCCTGGGTTCAGGTCATTGTGAGCTTTGAAGTGAGTTCCGCAGTAAGACAACAGACAATCCAGACAGGACTTCACAGCTTTGAGTTTTGTCCCAGTGCAGACGTCACACTCCACATCTCCAGGTCTGGCATAACAGTGAGCAGGAACATCAGTTTGGATTCTGGTCTTCCTAAACTCCTCCACCATTTCAGCAATCAGAATGTTTCTACCGAGAACAGGTCTTGGTCTAAATGTCTGTCTGCACTGGGGGCAGCTGTAGACTCCCTTCTGATCTTCCCGATCCCAGCAGCTCGTAATGCAGCCCATACAGTAACTGTGTCCACAAGAATAGTCACTGGATCCCTAAGAAGATCCAAACAAATCGGACATGTAAAAAGTTCGTGTTACTTGGAGCCGCTTCTGCCATTCTTCGTTTGTGCTGTGTAACGCTTCACAGTTTCTCCATGTAGTTTCGTTTCGCCTGAAATCGTTGTGCAACTTTGAAACGACTTCCTGGTTGGGTGGGCGTGTTCTTGCAAACAGCCTCCTGTCATTGATAACAATACGGCCTTTGGGTCAGTTAAGATCAAGTTCTTTGCAAACGCTGACATGTAGAGAATACTGTCATTCATTTACCACCATTCATGAACTGAGTAAACCGCCAGAAAGCAGTTTACTGTCTCTTTGCAAAAACGGAATATCCGTAACAGAAATTCAAAGGAAATTGTACTAAAGCTTGGCTTGCAGCAGGAATGTCGCCATCTAGTGGACATTTTAAGTCATTTGAAAGAAAGAAAAGAGAATATAACGATGCCATAAAACAGGGGTTTTCAACCGGGGGTCCAGGTTTTTCAATCCCTCAGGTCCAGTATCCTTCTGGTACCCTGTTCCCGGCTAGAAATGGAAGCAATCTGATCAAGCTCCAATCCTCATGAGCATTCCCACCCACTGTTCTCCTGCTTGGGAATGTGCCTGGGACAACCGGAGGCTTACTTGTCCGGTCCATCTACTCGTAGGGGAAATGCAAAATGGCTGCATTAAGGCCTTCCCAGGTGAAATACCTCTCAGCTATGGGCAAAGACAGACAGTATGCAGTTTCTACAGGCACCACAACCTCACCAATGTCATGCATGACCACTGGAGGATAGCCAGAGAGAACATGTCTTAGTAAAGATTTAGTCTTAGTGAAGACACACTGCTTTCTCACACCATAGCAACTGGTTCCACTCTCCTGTGCAGACTGGTTTTCATGAAGACTACTTCTGAGGTTGAACACACCTGACCTCACCTCATTTGACTGCATGTCTGAAGCCTTTCCCAGGCAAATTCTGCTGAAATACTCCCTATCTGACCATGTGGATCACTACTCCAATACCCATGCATGAAACATCTTCAACAGCTTTTGTCTAATTCTTCAACTGACTGTGGACTTGCAAACTCCTTGCTAGTTCCAGACAGAATCTTCTCAGATGTTTATAGTCTATTGTTTCATGTCTGCAGATGTCTATTTACTCAACTTCACATGCGCCTTCACAAGTGATATTACTGAACGCCTTTCTTAGGGAGAAACCATATGGGAGAGAACCTCTTTCTGCAGCACTAACCTGTACAAGGTACAGAGTGTGATTTTCATGCACAGTCAACATACTTGCACAGGTAAAACCTTGACATCTATAACCTAAGATGCTCCTCCTACAAGAACTCTGATTTATGTATTTAAAAAGTATCCTGGGAAGATTGCATCCTATGTCTATGTGAAGATGGCCCGAGTCGGCCACCCCACGATGTGGGATGTAGGCTGGTTGGAATGGGGTTGCAGGTAGGAAACACACACGGTGCAGGAGACAGTGGCTTAAAAAAAAAATAGCTATTCATTTACAACAGGGTGATTCGAAACCCTGAAACATAAATACACAAACTGAACAAAACAAAGCCCTAAAACAGACAAGGTACAACTCTGTGGTCACAAATCACACAGGTTTCGTCTATGTACCTTGTCCCAGCTTTCTTACCGCATGTTCAGTCTGTCTCCCCCTCATGCAACAATGAAGTGCATCAAGGGCTAAATTGGTCCAATTAGAGTCAATTGGACCCCTCCACAGAGGTGGGGGAACCCAGACCCAACCATTCTGGTAGGGGAGTCCAGTCCTTCTTCCCCTTTGGCAGGGATGTCACCTTCTCACAGTCTATTATAGATTTTCATCTTCAGTGAGCATCAAGACATTATATCTTAGTTGTATCTTTGATGTAGTGTTTTAGAGCCTATTGAGATGATGGTAATGATTTGAGAGTAACGACTTACTCATTGGTGGCAGCGTCTCCTTACCAGAGTCTGTTCTTCTGACTGGGAGGTCAGGATCTGTGTCTCCTAAAGACCTCGTGGGGATATCCTTTACCAACCATCATTCGTGTCATATTGCTCAAGTATTTGAGAACAAACACAGCGAGACACTCATTCACCCAGGATATTTTCACACACTGACTAAGCTCATACAGTTTTCTCTGGCTTCATCTTCAGGTGTTTTGTTTCTTTTAAGGTTGTTCCTCAGAACAGCTACAGCTACAATGAATAACCCTCTCGACGTATTTGAGAGTATACTCAATCAACTTTATTACTAATGCAATGTTTTTTTACCTTTGCTACATTACAATGTCCACTCCCATACACACACACACACGCACACACACACACACACACACACAGTTCTATACAGACTTGGGTCAGTATTTATCTCACAGAAGACCCTGCTATCAAGAGGTGAGTGAGGGTTTCACCCTAGAGCTGAATCTGAAGGGAATGTCTGCTTGTATTAAACTCACAGAACATGCAGTATTGTCTATTTACCAACCCAATGTATACAAGGGAGCTGTTTTTCAGTGTAGATTGTGTGTTTTGCATCTCATGTCACTTTAGGTCATTGTGCAGGTCATTGTGAGATTTGAAGGGACATTCAGACAATCCAGACAGGATTTGTTGGCTTTGAGTTTTGTCCCAGTGCAGACGTCACCATCCACATCTCCAGGTCCAGCATTACAGTGAGCAGGAACAGGTAGAGGTAGAAGGAGAGAGAGGAAGGACAAAGGGAGAGAGAGAGAGAGAGAGAGAGAGAGAGAATGAGAACGAGGAAGGACAGAGGGAGAAGGAGAGAGAGAGAGAGAGAACAGGTTGAATGGAGTCTGATGGGAGAGTGAGGGAGTGAGGGTGAGGGAGAAGGAGAGAGAGAGAGAAGGATAAAGAGGAAGGACAGAGAGAAGGAGAGAGAGGAAGGACAGAGGGAGAAGGAGAGAGAGAGGGAGAGAACAGGTGGAGTGGAGTCTGATGGGAGAGTGTGTAGCTGGTATACCTGAGAGATCAACACAGTGCTTGGTGTGACATGGTGTTCCTGAGAGAACTTCATCTGCAGTGGGCCTGAGAACTGGCTGTTTGGATGGATGTGCAGTTGTGTCTTTATATCATTTAGCAGCTGGCTAGGTTTAGACAAACTATCAGATGGGTTAATCAGGAATAAGGAAAATGTGCTCTTCATTAAATAAAGTCCACTGAAGTCTCTGTTGTTTGCCATTATTGTGTGGTGAACATCACTCTGCCCAGGCTTGTTTACTTCGTCTCTTCACCTCAAAGGCAAATCAGACTGATTTTTAAAGGCTGCTCATGGCAAATTGATATATGCAATTCATTTAGATCAATTAATCGCAAACAAAGTCATTTATTAGCTTGACAGCCCTAATCTAAACCAAACGTTGTCTTCAGACATCACCCAAAAGCCATCAAGTACACACACACTACAGAGTAGCCAGTACACTCTGGTGAGATCAACTCAAAACTCTCCTGTAAGAACCTGTTTCTGCAATGAGTGATGACACTTATGGTTTCCCCCCAGAACAACCTCTCCACATAAAGTCAAAGTCAAAGTCAAAGTCAAAGTGTTTATTGTCGCATACACCAAATTTCTTCAGCGCAGCGAAATTCTTATGACTTGGCAGCCAACATCTACGCAGTAGACGGCATAAAACAGGTAACACAAATAACATATACCAAAATAACATATAACATATAACATATAACATATAACAAATAACATATAACAAGTAACAACAGTTTTAAAATACAGAAGGGCAGTTTCCAGGGTGGGGAATATTAAATTAAATAAGATAAAAAATGTGGGTTTATATATATATGTAGCAAGTGTATTTGTATGGGTGTGAAGTACAAGGTGATGGCGACTGTTCAGTGTTACTGATTCAGCAGCCTAACAGCCTGGGGTAAAAACTGTTTGTGAGTCTGGTAGTCCGTGCTCGGATGCTCCGGTAGCGTCTACCAGACGGCAGCAGTGTGAATAGACCATAGCCTGGGTGGCTGTGGTCCTTGACAATGTTCCGTGCTTTTCTCAGGCATCTACTGTTGTAGATGCCCTGCACGGAAGGGAGATGGCCGCCGATGATACGCTCCGCTGTCTTCACCACCCTCTGCAGGGCCTTACGATCGGCAGCGGAGCAGCTACCATACCAGGCAGTGATGCAGCCTGAGAGGATGCTCTCAATGGTGCATCTATAAAAGTTTTTCAGTGTTTTAGAAGACATGCCAAACTTCTTGAGTCTCCTCAAGAAGTAAAGCCGCTTCTGTGCAGTTTTGACCGCCGAGTCCGCTTGCATGGACCAGGTGAGGTCATCCTTGATGTACACACCGAGGAATTTGAAGTTGGAGACTCTCTCCACTGCAGCTCCCTCGATGTGTATGGTGTTGTGACCCCCCCTCTAGCTTCCTGAAATCCACAATCATCTCCTTGGTTTTGCAGATGTTTAAAGACAGGTTGTTGTCTTGGCACCATGCTGCCAAGCCCCTTACCTCATCTCTATAGGCGGTCTCATCGTTGTTAGAGATGATGAACATGATGAACACAATATAAAGACACAACACATGGATACATTTTCAGAAGTTTAATTCATCAATGTACTGTAGTAAAATAAACTGAAATAAAGAGAAAAATAAAATGTACTAGAAAAATATGCAACTGATATGTAAAGAACATTGAATACAGTACAATCATTTCCATGTATTGAGCAATATAAACCAATGAAAAAAACAAAACAGTTTGTACTTTGTGGTCTTTGTGGAACCATTGTTCCAACACAAGTGAAGTGACCCATGGCCCATTAATCTACCTATCCTGAGGTTCTGATTGGCCCATGGCCCATTAATCTACCCATCCTGAGGTTCTGATTGGCCCATTAATCTACCCATCCTGAGTTCTGATTGGCCCATTAATCTACAATCCTGAGGTTCTGATTGGCCCATGGCCCATTAATCTACCTATCCTGAGGTTCTGATTGGCCTATTAATCTACTATCCTGAGGTTCTGATTGCCATGGCCCATTAAATCTACTATCCTGAGGTTCTGATTGGCCTATTAATCTACCTATCCTGAGGTTCTGATTGGCCCATGGCCCATTAATCTACCTATCCTGAGGTTCTGATTGGCCCATTAATCCACCTATCCTGAGGTTCTGATTGGCCCCATTAATCTAGCCCATCCTGAGGTTCTGATTGGCCCATGGCCCATTTAATCTACCATCCTGAGGTTCTGATTGGCCCATGGCCCATTAATCTACCTATCCTGAGGTTCTGATTGGTGTGTGACCACTTTTGACTCTTAGTGTTTCCACCTGGGGAATTGTGTGTTGAGTTGGTTTGAGCTGTGATGACTTGATTTATACTAATTGGAATGCCAGTGCTTACTGAATGAGCAATGCGTGCACGCCAGTGATATATGCAAGGGATTTGTGTTCAAAAAGTTTCATGATAAATTCTGAAATCATGTGTGAAAACAGGGTGATATGTGTTGAGAGGTTTTTGGGAAATGAGTCTGTCTTTTGGTAGATGTGTCGTCATGGTTTGGGATGTTTAGGTTTAACCAGGCCCAGGTTATAGTGTGTAAGCTATCAAAGAAATAACCCTGTAATCCAAGGGTAATTAATACAAAAAATACTATTCTGTCTTTATTTGCATTTTATTCATCATTCCCAATTTACGGATTGTAAATACAATTTAAGTTTTGCCTCAGATGTCATCTGCAGAAGCATCGTTTTCTTCCCAGACCACCACCACACCAGTGCGGTACACCTGCCAATACGTGGGGTCACCCCAGCGCTCCACCCCAGAGTCACAACAGCTTCACTGGTGATCTAATGTCTAACCCTAAACCCAGGGTAGAGTGTGTGGGTGAATGTAGTCTGGATTCAGCATCTGTACATCTCAGTCACAAATTCTGGAAACACTTAAAAAGCAATGACCCCCACTCCCATCATTATAAAGCCCTGCAATACCAAGAGTTGAGCAAAGATACATGTCCCTCACTCAGCTGGTCCTGAGCCTGAGCTTCTCCAGATCCCCACACACACACTAACACCTTACTAACACCTCAGGACCAGTACAGAAAGGCACCTGAAATTAGGATAAACCAAATTGGAAAAACAATTAAGCAAAAGTACACAACCCATTGGAAAACACAAACAAAAACACAAAGTAAAATGCAATTCTATTTGGCCCTAAACAGAAATTATGATTTAGCACCCTATTTGACCCTGATCAGAGACAAAAATCTGAGAACCACGTTGACAAAGTACAGACTCAGTGAACACAGCCTGGCCCATAGAGGTGGGTAGGCACAGACAAACCTGGCTGCCGCAAGGAAAAACAGACTGTGCCCCCATTGCGAACAAGGAATAGTAGAGACAGAGCTGCACTTCCTGACACAGTGCACAAAATATGAGGACATAAGACTAAATTATTTTAAAAAGATTGGTGAGGTCCTCCCTGAGTTCCTGCTTGCGAGCAGTGAGGAGAGGCTTTCATACCTCACCGGAGAAATAGAGGAATGCCTTGTCCTTGCTGCACAATATGTAACTTCCTGTCATAAACGGAGGGAAAGCCCATAAATTAATTAAATTCATGTATGTTCATGTCTGTTGTTGTTGTTGTTAATCCCCTGATAATTATTATGTATTTGTATTATTGTTCCCACTTCTCCCTTCCCCTTCTGATGTACCCTGTGTAAAGATATATGTATTGTTTATGTAATCACTTTCATATATAAAACCCAAATGCTTTGGCAATACTCTACAACGTTATGGTCATGCCAATAAAGCTTCTTTTGAATTTGAATTTGAATTGAGAGAGAGAGAGAGAGAGAGAGACTGTGTGAGAGAGAGAGAGAGAGTCAGTGAGAGAGAGAGTCAGTGAGAGAGAGAGACTGTGTGAGAGAGAGGGAGAGAGAGAGAGACTGTGTGTGAGAGAGAGAGAGAGAGAGAGAGAGGGAGAGAGTGTGTGAGAGAGAGAGAGACTGTGTGAGAGAGAGAGAGAGAGAGAGAGTCAGTGAGAGAGAGAGACTGTGTGAGAGAGAGGGAGAGAGAGAGATACTGTGTGTGAGAGAGGGAGAGAGAGAGAGACTGTGTGAGAGAGAGGGAGAGAGAGAGAGACTGTGTGTGAGAGAGAGAGAGAGAGAGAGAGAAAAAGAGAAGGGCTGACTCAGTGCTGAATATGTTGAGCTTCACTGATCATTTAATATACTGACCCCCCCAACACACACACACTGATCATTTAATATACTGCCCCCCACACACACACACACACTGATCATTTAATATACTGACCCCCAACACACACACACTGATCATTTAATATACTGCCCCCCCACACACACACACACTGATCATTTAATATACTGACCCCCAACACACACACACTGATCATTTAATATACTGCCCCCCCCCCACACACACACACTGATCATTTAATATACTGACCCCCCCACACACACACACTGATCATTTAATATACTGACCCCCCCCCAACACACACACCAAGAAAAAGAGTACATTAGGGCACAATGAATGCCAGTTTATAACTTTTTATTCACCATTTTGCACCAGAAACATTTTAAAACATTATAATGGTATTAATAAAGAAACACAGAAACACATTTCATTGGGTGTCAATTGTTGGATGAATACAGTCTCATTAAGATTTACTGTCATGGTACATAATATTGTGGTTGTCATATAAAACCAGATATCAGAACATGTATGCAATAACAGAGGGACTAAACACTTGGGAGAGTGAGGTTATGGAACACAGAGCTCATCAAAACCTTTCACACACAATGTCTTATTTCTGCTGTGGTGATACTGCATGTGTTACAGCAGAGGTCTAGAGGTACAGATATTGTAATAGCTGGGGTCCAGAGATGGGGGAATGGCTTCAGTCTGTTGTTGTCCCCAAGATCAGAAATTCTCAGGCCCAGCTGCTAGATCCTTACGTATGAGTGATGTGTGTGTGTGTGTGTGTGTGTGTGTGTGTGTGTGTGTGTGTGTGGCCCAGCTGCTAGATCCTTACGTGTGAGTGATGTGTGTGTGTGTGTGTGTGTGTGTGTGTGTGTGTGTGTGTGTGTGTGTGTGTTGTGTGTGTGTGTGTGTGTGTGTGTGTGTGTGTGTGTGTGTGTGTGTGTGTGTGTGGCCCAGCTGCTAGATCCTTACGTGTGAGTGATGTGTTAAATGATGTGTGAGATGTATGTGCTAACAGCATCTAGATATGTCAGTCACAGCAGCTTCACTGATGATTCAGAATCCCAAAGCCAAAACCCAGGGTAGAGTGTGTGAGTGAATGTGGTCTGGACTCTGTGCAGGAGGGTCATTGTGTCAGAGATGCTGTAGAAGGCCAGAGTTCCTGCCCTGTGATCCACATACACTCCTATTCTGGAGCTGGCCACTAGAGGGAGATCAGTGTCTTTATTATTGTGCCAGAAAGAGGAGCTGCTGCTGTCGAGGCTCAGACTCCAGGACTGATCATTCCATCCAAACACACACTCAACACCCTCTCCTCTCCTGCTGATGCTTTTATATGAGACTGATATAAAAACCCACTCCCCACTCCACTCAACCTCCCAGTAGCAGCGTCCAGACACACCCTCTCTACACAGCACCTGAGGATGCGCATCAAATCTCTCTGGATGATCAGGATATGACTGGACCTCATCTCTCCACTCCACCCTCCTGTTCCCCTCAGACAGATGGAGGTGTCTGTTTGCTGTGTTTGGATCCAGTGTGAAGTGACAGGAGTCTGATGGAGGAGAAGACAGGACACACTTAGGTATTAATATGTGTTAGGTGTGTGTGTGTGTGTGTGTGTGTGTGTGTGTGTGTGTGTGTGTGTGTGGGGTGGGTGGGGGGGGGGGGTGGTTGTTGTTATTTAATATGAATCTTTACGTGTGGGTGATGACATTTATTTCTGTGATTTTTTCTGTGAGGGAATGTTTCACATATAACTTAGATTTGTTTATGTGTGTGTGATTCTGTATATGTTTGTGCAGGTGTACATGTGTGAGTGTCTGTATTCAAAAGTTCAAAAGTGAGCATGGTTATGTTTGAGTGTGTGTGTGTGTGTGTGTGTGTGTGTGTGTGTGTGTGTGTGTGTGTGTGTGTGTGTGTGTGTGTGTGTGTGTGTGTGTGTGTGTGTTTGTCTGAAAGGAGTCCTTTGTATGAAAGAATGATGTTGAGTTTGTGTAAGTATTTGAGTTTGAGTTTCATTTCATTCCTTTGTGTGAGATGAGTCCTTCGTATTGAAGGAACCAGAATTTAAGATTTATAGTTAATAAGGATATGCCATAGTCAATAATTCAATGTATCTTATACATAGTTGTAATTGTTACTTTTATTTGGACCTAAGTTAGAATGTAATCATTTCTGGTTAGAGAAGAGAGAGAGAGAGAGTCTCATGAATACTGAGGGTGACGCCCCTGGTTCTCAGAGAGCATTTAACAGCGATCCTTCAATGGATAATCAGATAATCTTAGGTGAAGCTCTGTGAGTGAGTGGAACTCAGGCTCTGTCTCACAATGGTGGCCACCGTTGTTCGAGATTAAAACCTGTTTCATGACTTACCATATCCAAGACTGGGTCTCATAATATATGGTATAAAATGAATTACCACCTCCTATACAGTTAGTATATAGGAGTGTAGAAGTGTTCCAGTGTCTTTGTATGTGAAAGTCTGTAGGTGTGATTGGTTGTATGGGTGTGTGTGAGAGACAGACACAGAGAGAGAGGGAGAGAGAAAGAAATACAGAGAAATATAAATGTCTCTTTCTTCCTCTCCTAGTCTAGACTATCTTCGCTGTGGGATGCTGCTGTAGTCTCTCCACCTGATCTACTTGTAGAATCCCTCAGTCTACACCTACTCACCCCAACCACACTGTCATGAATCAGAATTTGTGTTGCTGGTGAGATTCTGTACATGTTTGCATTAATGTTTGTCTACATTTGTGTGTGTCTGTGTGTCTGTGTTTGCGTGACTTGTTGATCTGGTAGCTTTACAGATCCCACATACATAGGACAAGTGCATATTTTATATCAGCTGGATATCAATGCCAGTTTATTGTCCTAGTTTTTGGCAGTTCATGACTTCATGTTCCAAATGTGCCTGAGAGATGCACGCAGAAGAGTGTGTCTGGCCTGGTCTTTGGCCAAGACCTAAAACGCCTTGCAGGGATTGTGCAGGAGTCAACTATGCTGACAGGAGTCATGTAGAATCCGTATCTGCACCCCCCATTCTATACCAAGGGGAGACAGGTGGTGTGAGGGGAGACAGGTGGTGTAAGGGGAGACAGGTGGTGTAAGGGGAGACAGGTGGTGTGAGGGGAGACGGGTGGTGTGAGGGGAGACAGGTGGTGTGAGGGGAGGTGGTGGTGTGAGGGGAGACAGGTGTAGAACCATTCTATACCAAGGGGAGACATGAGTAGAACTGAGTTTAAATTAAGTGTGTGTGTGTGTGTGAGTGTGTGAGTGTGTGTGTGTGTGTGTGTACTGATGAGGAGAACTGAGTTTAAATGAAGTGTGTGTGTGTGTGTGTGTGTGTGTGTGTGTGTGTGTGTGTGTGTGTGTGTGTGTGCTGATGAGGAGAACTGAGTTTAAATGAAGTGTGTGTGTGTGTGTGTGTGTGTGTGTGTGTGTGCTGATGAGGAGAACTGAGTTTAAATGAAGTGTGGGTGATTGATGTGAGAGGGGTGTGGCAAATTCGTTTCATCTCTTCCCGCACTTCCGTTTAGAACGCCATTTTAGGAAAATGGAAAAGACACTGTTTCCTCTACCCATGAACTATAACAGCCATAATGAAATGTTGAACTGCTTAAACATGTAGAACCATGTGACTGCTACTGAAACTTGACTTGAATAAACTTAAATAAAGTAAACTGTATAAAATGTGTTTGTGTCAAACTCACATTGTAGGAAATCCTCTCTGGTTGTAGGTTCAAGAGACAAAATAGCCTGGACTTTAGTCACTATTGAGAGAGAAAGAATTATATTAGAAACAACACTGTGGTGGAAATGTCAGCATTACATCAGCCTTCTGTTTTTATGATGGCAGTACATTTGTGTTCTGTTGTTGAGGGACATTATGAGTGTCCAGCTTCTTCAACCTTAAATATCCTCTTAAGACAAGTAAACATGGAGACTGTTACGTCCTCCTGCCTTAGGGGTCGCTATTTTACCTTGTTTCTATTTCTGTTACTCTGCCTATTGCTGTAATTGTGTGCAGGTGTTGCCTGTCAGCCGTGGGCGGAGCCCGATATGTTTTAAGGCCGGGGTCGCCGACCAGAAGGCCTCTCTCCTTCACCTGCGTGCCGCCACGCTATTTGGCCTTCCTCGTCGTTCTACTTTGCCTTTGAAATTCTCTGTTCTATTGTCGCCTTTTTGTTTATTAAAACCCCCTAGACTCGAGTCCATTCTGTCTTGTGCTTCATTTGTTGCATATCAGCGTACCTGGTTTGTAACAGAGACACCTGCAGAGTATCTCAGCTTCACCGACATACAAAGGATATGTTACAAATATGTGACATTGAGAAATACAGGTTCCTGACGTTCACCATCACATTTAGCTTATCAGTACAATCCAAAGGGAAAGTATAGTAAGTCATTACATGTAAACATACTGTATGTGAGTAATGTGATTAACCTGATGCAGATATCTTCATGACTTCCTCCTTGCAGACATTCTCCAGCTGTGTCTTTAGTGAGGAGACAGATATCTTCACAGCCTCAAAAGAGAGGCCTTGGTTTACAGAGATGCAGGATAAGTCTTTAGACTCAGGTGTCTCACTGACTGACTGGAAAGTCTAAATAAAGAAACACAGAGATAGAGAGAAAGAGAGAGAGGAGGAAGAGATGACAGAGATAGAGAGAGAGAGAGAGAATAGCTACGTTATCAAAATAAAGGATCCACGTATAAGTAAGTTGTAAGTTTAAATGTACAATCTGAATTTCATGACAAGTACAGTAAATTAAGTTGAAACAGTTGATGTGGAAACTGTTTCGTTAACTGTAACTAAAAGCTTCAACCATTACAGTGCACACAAGACTCTTAAGTTACATATTATCCTCTGATGTTTGACATTGAGATGTGAACTCTGAACTGACTGAATTTAACTGAATTGAATTGAATTGAATTGAATTGAGCTAAATCTAACATTATGAGTATCTGAGTGCAGCCTAAGCCTAACCTGGATATCATCCTTTGATGTGTGTGTGCAGCATCTGGATGTGGCTTCCAAATGATTGTGTTACGAAGGACAGTCTTGGCAGCTAAGATGCGTTGTCTAGGGGGTTAGTCTGATGTTAGCAGTGTCCCTCCTCACAAAGTAAACTAAAGCAAAGCCTCACCTGCGTACTACACACTATACCTACATTAGGGCTGTGCAATTAATCGAATTTTGATCGCGATTTCAATTTTTGGGTCAAACGATCTCCAAACTCATATAATCGAGTTGAAACAATTTATTTGCGCAATTCAGTCAGCATTCAACGCGGTGAGAGGGAGTTAAATCTTAACTGGCATGTGGCATGTGTTCGAATGTGTCTGTGAGTGTGTGTGAGTGTGTGCGTGTGTGTGTGTGTTTGAGTGTGTAGGTGTGTTTGTGTGTGTGTGTGTGTGTGTGTGTGTGTCTGTGTGTGTGTGTGTGTGTGTGTGTGTGTGTTTGTGTTTGAGTACGTAGGTGTGTGTGTGTGTGAGAGAGAGAGTGTGTGGGGGGTGTGTGTGTGTGTGTGTTTATGTGCGTGTGTGTGTCTTTATATGTTTGTGTGTGTGTGTGTGTGTGTGTGTGTGTGTGTGTGTGTGTGTGAATGTATGTGTGTGTGTGTGTGTGTGTGAGAGAGAGTGTGTTTGTGTGTGTTTATGTGTGTTTGTGTGTGTGTGTGTTTTTATGTGTGTGTGAATGTATGTGTGTGTGTGTGTGTGTGTGAGAGAGAGTGTGTTTGTGTGTGTGTGTGTGTGTTTATGTGTGTGTGTGTGTTTAAGTGTTTGTGTGTGTGTGTGTGTTCGAGTGTGTCTGTGAGTGTGTGAGTGTGTGTGAGTGTGTGTGTGTGTGTGTGTGTTTGAGTGTGTAGGTGTGTGTGTGTGTGTGTGTGTGTGTGTGGTGGTTCGAGTGTGTCTGTGAGTGTGTGAGTGTGTGTGAGTGTGTGTGAGTGTGTTTGAGTTTGTCTGTGTGTGTGTGTGTGCGTGTGTGTGTGTGTGTTTGAGTGTGTAGGTGTGTGTGTAGGTGTGTGTGTGTGTGTGTGAGAGAAAGTGTGGGTGTGTGTTTATGTGTGCGTGTGTGTTTATGTGTGCGTGTGTGTTTATGTGTGTGTGTGTGTGTGTGTGTGTGTGTGTGTGTGTGTGTGAGAGCACTCCCTGCCAAGCAAGGGTCAGCCCATGTGGTGATTCCTTTAATTCAAGTTTGTTTGTTGATGTTATGAATCCCAAATGAATTCAACACAAATGGTTGTTCAAATGCCACTGGTTTGCCTTGACCTACATGTGGCCTGACCAAAGAGGCAGAGTGGCAGGCACCTGTGCACCTCAAGTGCCTCCAAACAAACTGTGAGCCATGATGTCAGGGCAGATGTGCTTTTATCAATTAACCACAGGTAGTGACATCACTCAAGCCCCGCCTGTCAGTCAGTGTTCTTCCTACCATGTGACCTAACCTGTCCTAACAATTGCCATAATGATTTTGAGCAGTTTTCTGAAGAAAATGTCTTCATCACGCTAAAATGTTTTGAGTGATAACTACAAAAAATGTCTTTACACACGGTAACTGCATGGGGTAAGCTATCTGTTCAAAGTGCTGTTGACTGTGTTATAATAAGAACAACAAGCTTCTTTCTGGAAACTTCAACAATACCTAAATTGAATTAAAATGTCCACTCCAATCATCGACACTTACCTTGAGGAAATGGATGTCATCCTCTGTGTGTGAAAGCTGCTCCAGCTCAGCATCTCTCCTCTTCAGCTCAGCAATCTCCTGCTCCAGTCGCTTCAGGAGGTCTTCAGCCCGACTCACCTCAGCCTTCTCCTGATCTCTGATCAGCTCTTTCACCTCAGAGCACCTTCTCTCAATGGAGCGGATCATCTCAGTGAAGATCCTCTCACTGTCATCCACTGCTGTCTGTGCAGAACTCTGTTAGGAGACACACAAAGATGAGGGGGTCCATCTAAAGCAGCCCACTCACTCAGCTCCTCCACACAGCCTGGTACCCACAGTGTGGCTCAGAGGAGCTGGGAAGTGGCTCAGCATTACAGACTCCTGTCTGGCTGACTGGAGGAGAGCCCTGATTGAGCCTGAAATGGCTCCTCCAGCAGCCAGCTGTTGTCCTCCTCTCCTCTGGTCAGTACTCACCTTGAGAGTCTCCACAGCCTTCCTCAGGTCCTGCAGCTCCTTCTCTCTCTCCTGGATTCTCTGCTGGATTTTACTCTGGGTCTTCCCCAAGTGTGTCTATGTTGAAGGAATACATCACATCCACAACAAACAGTTATGGTGGCATCATAATATTATTATTGTCTGATAGAATTCCTGAAAGAACAAGCTGGTTAAGCTACTGACCCTGACTGAGAGGTGATCTGTAGTGTTGCTGAATAGCCTATTGGTGAGACGCTGTTTCATTACAAGGCTTGAGAATAACACAAGATAAGTTTTGTCTTTGTGTAGCAAAACAGTGAACCATACATGCAGTAAATCTTTGTTTGATTGTATTGATAGTTTCTCATGTGGAGTTGATAGTGATGTCCAATACACCCTCACTGAGTGACCTGTGACCTCTAGGCAGTTGATAACCAGGTAATGTCATTCAGTCATAGTGTCAACCACGCAGGACCCTACAAAATGCCATTTCAGCCCCCTAATCACTGGGCTCATCTGAGAGGACTGGGCAGCAATATTGCAGGCAGAAAGCATGATGTGCCATTTTAATATAAATGACTGTCAAATAAGAGTAGTATTACAGAGCGCCCACAAACAAAACACATTAAATGGTCATTTAGGCTTTTTATGTTATATTATTAAGATACAGTTTGTATGTAACAGAAGAATCTCTGTCTGATTTCTGTTTTCAAAATGTTATAGCTATTACAATTGAATCAGACTATGTGTTTTCATGTCTGCATGATAATGCTGACAGTCTTAAGTTAACCATCTGGTTTTACAACTTCATTAGACAGGTGTGTTTTTATGTCGTTGTTATTCTCTCTCTGCCTCACGCTATAATAACCTAAAGAGGATGAGTCTATAGCCTGTCTTCCAGTTGGAAACCCAATAGCCAAGTCCTACCACACAAGTCCAATCTATCACCAAGAGAACTCCTGTCCTTACCTGTTTCTCTCTCCTCCCTGCAGAGGCTGACACAGTGTCATGGCCTTTGTGTTCAACCACCAGACAGAGCAAACAAACACAACTTAGATCCGTACGACAAAATATCTCCAGAGGCTTCTCATGTTGGGTGCAGATCCTCTCCTGTAGCTGGCCTGTGGCATCAATCACTGAGTGTTTTCTTCCGGGGTTGACATCATTGTGAGCTTTGTAGTGAGTTTCACAGTATGACAACAGACAATCCAGACATGACTTCACAGCTTTGAGTTTTCTCCCAGTGCAGACGTCACACTCCACATCTCCAGGTCCAGCAGTAGGCCTACATGGAACAGGAGCAGCAGCTTGGATTCTGGTCTTCTTGATCTGTTCCACCAGTTCAGCAACAATACTATTTTTGTTTAAAACGGGTCTTGGGGTGAACGTCTGTCTGCACTGGGGGCAGCTGTAGACTCCCTTCTGATCTTCCCGATCCCAGCAGCTCGTAATGCAGCCCATACAGTAAGTGTGTCCACAGAGAATAGTTACCGGATAATTCAGAATATCAAGGCAAACCGGGCATGTAAAAATGTCCTGGTTACTTGGAGCCGCTTCTGCCATTCTTCGTTTGTGCTGTGTAACGCTTCACAGGTTTTCACGTAGTTTCGTTTCGCCCGAAATCGGTGCATAACTTTGAAACGATTTCCTGGTTGGGTGGGCGTGTTCGTCCAAACATCGTCATTGACAACGACAAGGACTTTGAAGTAAAAACAAAGTTCTTTGCAAACGCTGACCTGTAGAGAATACTGTCATGCATTTCCCACTATTTATGAACTGAAGGAACCACCAGAAAGCAGTTAACTGTCTCTTTACAAATATTGAATATCCGCAACAGAAATTCAGAGGAAATTGTAGTAAAGCTTTGCTTGCAACAAGAAGGTCGCCATCTAGTGGACATTTCAAGTCATATGAAATAAAACAAAGAGAAGATAATGATGCCATAGATAGAAGTTGAATGTGTGTGAGGGGCGGGGGAGCTGTAATGAATCTCGTGACACTCAGCAATCTCAAATGCTGCAACAAGTGTTACTCTAATCACCTGGAGGAATTATATGTGATCCTGAGTGTGTGAAAGCTGCTCCATCTCAGCATCTTTCACAAACACACTCACAGTCACAAATGCTGGTCTCAGAAATGATTGCTCTATCCCTCAGATTATTCCAGCGAGTGTGTTTTAACTTTCTGTGTTCTAGCTGAGAGTGTTTTAGCTGTGATAGTATTTTGAGCTGTCTTAATGTTCCAGCTATAAGTGTGTTCTCACTATGACATTGTTGTAGCTGTTAGAGTGTTCTTGCTATGAGAGTGTTCTAGTTCCGAGTCGGTCTCAGAGTGAAGGTGTGTTCACACACGGGGTAGCCCACATTGCACCTAACCATTACAGTAACTGCAACTGCATGGCGTCGTCATAGTCGCTGGATCCCTTAGCACAGTGGTTCCCAAACTTTTTACAGTCCCGTACCCCTTCAGACATTTAATCTCCAGCTGCGTACCCCCCCCCCCGTTGAAAAAAATAAGTTTTCCTTTTCACCTATTACTTTAATTCCGTTCGTTTTAATCCGTTTCGGCTCATTTTATTCACCCAGAGGTAGATTGATGGCTTAAAATGAGTGAATAATATGTGCCACAAGTGACCCAAACCTTTTAAGGTTGTTGTTTGCCAGCCATCAACAGAACAGAAGACTAAAAAAACATTATTTGCAGGCGATTGGGAAGATGAGCGAATTCATTTGACAGGCTACGGAGGTCTGTGTTGAATAAGGGGGCGTGGCCGGAGCGGAGTTCAGCAAAGACGTGACATTTTCTCAGTGATTTTGTTTTCTAATTAATGCTTGTTCATCGTTGCGATCGTTGTTGTGTTCATAAGAAAGAAATACAGCCTTGCAGGACAAAATACAGGGGAATTTGGGCGATTTTGATGCACAAAATTATGTTTCCGTCTGAAAGTTGCAATTCTGTTTCAAACGGTACATTCTGCGAATTCCGTCCGTTTTCGGTTATCGCGGAAATTTTCTCCCCGCGTACCCCAGTTTGGTAACCGATGCTTGGCAGATCAAGAGAAACTACACAGCTGCAAGGATGTGGTTCCTTGAGAGCGAGTGTGTGTGTGTGTGTGTGTGAGAGAGAGAGGGAGACAGAGAGAGAGAGGGAGAGAGAGAGTGTGTGTGTGTGAGAGAGAGAGAGAGGGAGAAAGAGACTGTGTGTGGGTGAGTGTGTGAGAGAGGGAGATAAGGGCTGACTCAATGCTGAATTAGATGAACTTAAATGTTAATTTAATATACTTACTGCCCCCCCCCACACAAACACACACACCAAGAAAAGGTTTTTTAACTTTGTATTCACTATTTTTACACACTATTTACGGTGTTTATATAAACGCAAAATACAGTGTAATGCGTTGATATCAACTGGTAACATCTAAGAACAACTGTTAAAAATAAAACTTGTATTTGTTTTCTGACTTGTTACTGGAACGCGGGTGTGATGTCATTCCCAGCTCTGAGATCTGACTTGCGAGGTTAATGGAACGCACCAATCAGGAACAAGGTTTATTCTCTACAGTGGAGAGCATGGTTTCACATGAGGGTTCGTTGCCCAAAGTAAAACCACCATTTTTAGCCAATTTAGTGGAAACCAATGGGAGGTTTGGGACCAAAGTCCTTTCCAGCATCATTCCAAAATGACCCCCCTGTCTTCAGCTGTGAGTGGACCCAGGTATAGGCAGACACTAAATAAATGAAACATATGAGAACACTTGGGGGAAATGAACTCAAGAACAGTATTAATGAGTAAGGAGTGAAATCATAGACACAGGATGAATGAGAAACTGTTGTAGTCGAAACTAATCTCTTCAAATCTTAAAGTTGCTACTTCAATGAAAGGCAGACGACTGAATGTGATGAACTGAAGTTTATTCAATCTTGCAGACTTCCATCCAATTTGATTTGGTCTATGGAGCATCTCTGTCAAAGATCAGTGCACTTACTTTTTATACCACAATTTCCATCACTATGCTTTTCCAATCAAAAACTAAACCCTTATCAAAATTGAGCCAATCAGAATATTCTGCTCACATTTCAATACAATGGTGACCCTGTTTAGGACTGTTGTGGGAAGTATGGCCTGTCCTTGACTAATCTGCATCCCCTATGCAGAGACCCTTTAATTAATACTTGGCTCTCCCTGATAACCTGCACCTGTAGAAACTGCACTGTCATGATTTTAGATAACAGGCCTCTCTGCTTGACCTTACATGACACTCGTCTCTGCACACAGGCATTTCTGCTTGACCTTATATGACACTTGTTTCTGCAAAACTGCTCCATGTTCAGCACACCACTGTATTTTTCGAGAAGGTCCTCAATGACTTTTCATTTTGCCAGAAGTTACTTTACTCAATAAACGTATTAACCAAACGTTTGGCAGTTGTCAACTGTTGATGTTGTTGATTAGCAGCTCGTCGGCATGTCCCTCCTCGTGCCAGTGGCATGTTCATCTTGTTACTGGGTGCCATTGGCATGTTCATCTTGTTACTGGGTGCCATTGGCATGTCCCTCCTCGTGGCAGTGGCATATACTTCTTGATGCCACATGCTGATTAAAAAGCTAACCCCTTCTCACAGGCAGAGTGTGCACAGGTAGTGCTGGTAGTCCATCCAATCATGTCATCTGGGATCAATAAAGTGATTGGACTGGCTTTTTACAGCCCTGCAGCTGCCATAGATAACAGATTTGATTTTTTTGTCAATTTATTCATTGCTATCAGGATGATAAGAGGATTTCAATAAATGTAAACAAAAATGCTTCTGAAATAAATCACACACACACACAACAAGAAAAAGAGTACATTAGTGCACATGTGATCTGAACTCTGGCCTTCGACAGCTTCTGACACAATGACCCTCCTGCACGGAGTTCCTGCCCTGTGTTCCACATACACGACTATTCCAGATCTGGCCACTAGAGGGAGTTCGGTCTGTGTATTATTGTGTCTGAAATAGGAGCAGGATCTGAAGAGGAACAGCCTCCAGGACTGATCATTCCATCCAAACACTCACTCATCACCCTGTCCTTTCCTGCTGCTTTCATATGAGACTGCTGATACCAACCCAACCACTCCACTCAACAGCCCAGCAGTACCATACAGATACACCCATTCTACACAGCACCTGATTCAACCCATTAAATCTCTCTGGATGATCAGGATATGACTGGACCTCATCTCTCTCTTCTCCACCCTCCTGTTCCCCTCAGACAGATGGAGGTCTCTGTGTGCTGTGTTTGGATCCAGTGTGAAGTGACAGGAGTCCGATGGAGGAGAAGACAAGGGTTTCTGGGGTTGAGATGCAGCAGGTTTTTCATTGGATGATCATTTGAGTTCATTGAGTGTGTGGGTGTCGGTGTGTTTGTGTGTGATGACTCTTTGTTGTTGTTGTTGTTGTTGTTGTCTGGCCATCGTCAGAAGTCCCAACCCAGTAGCACCAGGAATGTAACATGTTGTCCTGCGTACGACTGAGATTGTTACCTTGGATGCCTGATAAAGTGCAGGACTGATGAATGACAACGAGAGGGAGAGTTGTGTGCACACACCTACGCACTTTGTATGACACCATGTAAGAAATACTGAATCAGTTGAATTTCACTTATTTATTTATCCACCCACCAGAGATGAGAGTACATTAGGAAACATTTAATGCCAGTCTATAACTGAACTGAATATGTTTATTCACCCTTTTGCACCAGAAACATTTTAAAACATACTGGTCTCATTATAACGGTATTAATAAAGAAATACAGAAACACATTTCATTGGGTATCAATTGTTGGATGAATACAGTCTCATTAAGATTTACTGTCATGGTACATAATATTGTGGTTGTCATATAAAACCAGATATCAGAACATGTATGCTGTAACAGAGGGATTAAACACTTGGGGAGAGTGAGGTTATGGAACACAGAGCTCATCAAAACCTTTCACACACAATGTCTTATTTCTGCTGTGGTGATACTGCATGTGTTACAGCAGAGGTCTAGAGGTACAGATATTGTAATAGCTGGGGTCCAGAGATGGGGGTGATGGAGAATCTCTGTAAGCACGCTTAAGTTGAAGAAGGGACCGGAGAGTTGAAGTCAGGTTTCTGGAGTTTATTTTCAGCGTGGAGACCCCCTCTCAGCTTGGTGCTCAGAGCAAGGCCTACCTGATAGCAGAATGTGTAGGCATTTATACATTTCAGTCAGGTAGAATACAATAGAAGAGGGGATGACCACACCCTTCAGGTGAGAGGAAGGGGGAGACAGTGGGGGTGAGGGGTTCACCTATGGGGGAGGGGGTGATACTATGGCACAAAGGGTCTTAGCAGGAAGGAGCCTATCTGGGGGGGGAAGGGTTCACAAGCCACTTGTTCAGGTCTCAGTGAAACAGACGGAGTACACATCCAAATTGAGTTGCAGATACAACATAAGGAGTTAATGTCTTACAACAACAGAATAGCAATATTTCCAGTTCCATCAGTCCCCTATATGAGCATTTATATGCTCACACAATAACCACCATGCAACAGCCAATCAGAGCAGGAAACATCAATATATGTTAAAGATACAAATGATACAGAACAACAGTAGAATAGCTATTTTGCAGTTCCATCAGTCCCCTATATGAGCATTTATATGCTCACACAGAACCACCATGCAACAACAAATCAGGCCAGGAAAACATCAATATGCAGTTCCATCAGTCCCCTATATGAGCATTTCTATGCCCACACAAGAATTATCATGTAAACACCCAGAACCCATATGCAGAGTCCTTCTGCCATATATGTGAGTATTCTGGGTGGGTAGTCTCTACCATGACAAGTGCTGAATCAGGAACACCAAGCATGTGGATGGCCGGTTGAAGAGTACAGGTGTCCATTGTGGTCATAGGGTTGTCAATAGTCCTTTAGTTAAGGGTGAGTGTGTGTATCTCTGGGGAAAGGTGGACAGTCCATCACCTCAGCCTGAGCCCACCGCTCCAGGGGGCCAAAAAGCCCCAGGACACACAGAGACAGGGAGGTGTTAGATGCGGTGTGTTGGTGGCAGCTGATGCTGTTTCCCCTTGCTCCTGTTGGGCAGGGGAGGGGTAATCTTCTCCTCTGAATAGACGGGAAGTGTTGGGTGATCTCAGGGTCCGAATTCTTGGCTGCGGGTACTTATCAAATCT
>NW_024879879.1:20000-57447 GCF_900700415.2 Clupea harengus | reverse complement strand
TCACTCCTGAGTCTCCTGCTTTACTCCCATCCAGCCGCAGCTCTCTCATGTGTGAGGGGTTTGATCTCAGTGCTGATGCAAGAGAACTGAAGCCCTCTTTTGTAATACTGCAGTTTATCAGGCTGTAGAGAGAAAAGGAAAATATTATTTATATTATTAGAATTTTTGTTTTTGATGAGAATTACAAAAATCTATATATATATATATATATTATGTGTGAGTGATTGTACATTTTTATGTATGAGTGTGTGTATATCTGTGTGTGCGCGTGCATGCAAGTGTGTTTTTAATTGTGTGTGTGTGTAAGTAGGTTTGTTGGTGTGTAAGGGTATGTGTGTGTGTGTGTGTGTGTGTGTGTGTGTGTCTGTAACAAAGATGGAAAATCAGAGTGATAAGAAGTGTTTACTGCTGAATTAATAGTGACCCTTTACATGTGAAAAGCATGATAAGTCACTGTCACTGTCAAATTTACTGATATCAACTCAGTATTTGGTCTTGTGATACTCACTATAGTTGCTCCAGTTTACAGTTGGGATCCTCCAAAAGAGAAGAAAGATGCTTCACTCCTGAGTCTCCTGCTTTACTTCCCCACATCCACAGCACTCTCATGTGTGAGGGGTTTGATCTCAGTGCTGATGCAAGAGAACTGAAGCCCTCTTCTGTAATAAAGCAGTTTATCAGGCTGTAGAGAGGAAAGGAAAACATTGTTTTTTCCCTTTTTGGACAAAAGAACATGACAAGGAATAAAAAAATTCTAAAAAATAACAATTGATAAATATGTAAGTATGTATGTGGGTGTGTGTTTGTGTGTGTGTGTATTAGTGTGTGCGCCTCTGTGTCTGTCTGTGTGTACGTGTGTCTGTGTTTGAAAGTGTGTGTGTTTGTGGAGGTGTGTGTGTGTGTCTTTCTGTGCTTGTAATTGTGTGTGTTTGCAAGTGTGTGTTTCTGTGTGTGTAATTGTGTGTGTGTGTAAGTATTTTTGTGTGTGTAAGAGTGTGTGTGGGTGTATGTGTGTGCGTGTTTTTGTATAAGTGTGTCTGTTGTGACGACCCCGCCTCTTCTGGTGGCTGGGAGAGCTACTTGTCTTTGTATTACAGATGCCCCGCAGGTGTGGCCAGCTCGTTCGTTATTGGGAACACCTGGGTCTGCTACTATAAGAGCACCGCCCACGGATTTCATGGGAGATTCAGAGAGAGAGAGATCACGTGGAAGCCTTGCTCCCTACTGCTCGTCTTGCGCAATGCTCATCGCTCCGTACCTACTGAGATACAACATTCCATCTACTGCCCTAGCATGCATACATACACGACAACCTTACTGATTCACTGACTGCCCCATCTCACCGTAGTTTGGCCTGGTAATATAACCCTAGTCGCTAAATAAAATCATACTGTTTGGCGTTAAATCCTGTGTGACTCTCTGTTATTTGGCATGCCTGTGAGCCGGGCATGACAAATTGGGGGCTCGTTCTGTTTTGAATTCTGAGTTGTTTTTAGAGGATTGCACTAAAGACCAGATGTTAAAAATTGCAGACCATTATGAGATAGTCATCAGTGATAAGAGGCTGAAAGATACGGTAAAATCGATATTGATGGCGAACTTGCAGGAGCGGAAAGTGTTGCCGGGTAAACCAGGAAGCGTTGTGGGGGATGCTCCTGGTAGTACAAGTTTTACTTTTGAACAACAGAAGGAGTTGCTATTGTTGCAAATGGCGCACGACAAAATTAAGTGCGAGGCAGAGCAGGATCGGATCAGCTTGGAGCGTGAGAAGTTGAGTTTGCTCAGAGAAGGTAGGTTGAGCAGGGAAGATATGCAAGCGTTAGGTGGAGAGAGGGTTTCTGCACATAGCCGGGTGCCGCATTTTGATCTGGTGGGGAACTTGAAGCATGTTCCAAAGTTTAATGAGAAGGACCCTGAGACTTTTTTTTCGTTATTTGAAAGAGTGGCGGACGCTAGGGGTTGGCCTGGTGCGGATCGCACGGTTATGTTACAGTGCGTACTGACCGGGAAGGCGCAGGAGGCATATGCAGCGTTGTCGGTGACGGATAGTGTGAGTTATAAATCGGTGAAGGAGGCGGTGCTTAAGGTCTATGAGATGGTGCCGGAGGCCTATCGTCAGCGGTTCAGGGAGGGTAGGAAAGAGGACAAGCAGTCCTACCTGGAGTTTGCACGAGAGCTGGTGATTACTTTTAATCGTTGGCGTACAGCTTGTAGTGTAGGAAACTTTGAGGAGTTATGCGACCTGGTCCTACCGGAACAGTTTAAAAGTTCAGTTCCCTGTCCTATTGCCACCTATATAACGGAACAACAGTCAAAAACAGTGGGTGAGGCAGCTGCATTAGCAGATCAGTATGCTTTGACACACCGCAGTGACTGGGTAAAGGTGCCTAGTGGGCCTAGGGAAGGTGCAGTTGGGCGTGGAGCTTGGTCTGTGGGGTCAGGCATGCCTGAAGTGAATTTAGGCAAATTGGCGTGACGTAGAGAGAGTGTGTCACTTTTGTGGGAAAAAGGGGCATGTGAAAGCGGACTGCTATGCTCTTAAGAACCGGAGTAAACCGATGAGTGTAGAGTCGTGCGTTATCCGCTCCAGTGGTAAGGGTGGTTCCGGATCAATGTTCTCGTCGGGTGTGTGAGAAAGGTCCTGGTGATTATTTGCCTTTTGTCTCAGCCGGTTTCGTTTCCTTGACGAGAGACAGTGAGAAGGTGCCGGTTAAAATCCTAAGAGATACCGGCGCATTAAGTTCATTTATTCTGGCATCAGTTCTCCCTTTCTCAGAGCAGTCTGATACTGGCGAGACGGCACTGGTACGGGGTATGGGATTGTCTGTGGTGTCTGCTCCAGTGCACCGACTGCAGCTGTTCTCAGATTTGGTGCAGGGGGAGGTGTGCCTCGCAGTGCGCCCGGCGTTTCCGGTGGAAGGAGTCCAGCTTGTTCTTGGGAATAGGCTAGCTGGTGGGCATGTATGGTCGGATGTTCCTCCAAGCACGGTGGTGGGTTCTCCCCCTCGGTGAGTGGCAGTGACGGAGAGGGAAGAGTCTCATGGTTTGATCTGGCAGGTTAAGATGAAGGAGTGTCTATCAGGCGTGTGTGTGTAAGGTAGTGTCTGTGCGTAAGGCATGCTGGGGTGTGAGTTAGTGTCTGTTCATCAGGCAAGTAAGGTAGGGTCTGTGTATCAGTCCTGCTCGGGTGTGAGTTAGTGTCTGTTTATCAGGCAAGTAAGGTAGGGTCTGTGCATCAGGCCTGCTGGGGTGTGAGTTAGTGTCTTTATCAGGCATGTTGGTGTGAAAGGTGTTGTCTGTGATTCAGGCATATCAAGGCGACCCAGGCCCTGTTGGGTGGTGCTTGTGGCTTGGTGTTATTTTTTTTACTTGTGTGGTGTTAATCTCTCCTCTTCCTCATGCAGGGTACTACCCGGATCCTGGTGCTGCGGTTGAGGGGGGGGGTGTTGCTCACAGGTGGAACAGCCGTTCCGGAAAAGTTTATTTTTGTTGTCGTGGTTCCGGTTAGAACCCCGTTCTTATGGGGGGGGGGGGGGGGGGGGGGGGGGGTGACGACCCCGCCTCTTCTGGTGGCTGGGAGAGCTACTTGTCTTTGTATTACAGATGCCCCGCAGTTGTGGCCAGCTCGTTCGTTATTGGGAACACCTGGGTCTGATACTATAAGAGCACCGCCCACGGATTTCATGGGAGATTCAGAGAGAGAGAGAGATTGCGTGGAAGCCTTGCTCCCTACTGCTCGTCTTGCGCAATGCTCATCGCTCCGTACCTACTGAGATACAACATTCCATCTACTGCCCTAGCATGCATGCATACACGACAACCTTACTGATTCACTGACTGCCCCATCTCACCGTAGTTTGGCCTGGTAATATAACCCTAGTCGCTAAATAAAATCATACTGTTTGGCGTTAAATCCTGTGTGACTCTCTGTTATTTGGCATGCCTGTGAGCCGGGCATGACACTGTGTTTTTAAATGTGTCTGTATGTGTGTGTGTGAGTATGTGCAAGTGTGTGTGTGTCTGCTTCTAAGTGTGTGTGTTTGCAAGTGTGTGTGTAAGTGCGTGCGTGTGTGTGTGTGTGTGTGTATGTGTGTGAGTAAGTGTCTCTTTGTGTGATGTGTGTAAGTGTGTGTTTGTGTGTGTGTGTGTGAGTAAGTGTCTGTTTGTGTGGTGTGTGTAAGTGTGTGTCTGTTTTTTTAAGTGTGTGTGTTTGTGTGTCTGTAATGAATATGGGAAATCAGAGTCATAAGAAGTGTTTACTGGTGAATTAATAGTGACCCTTTACATGTGAAGAGCATGATTGTTACGACTGGTGGGTGTTGTGCAGGACTCAATAGCACGACTCAGCACAGGGGTAGATTTAAAGGGTGAAACGTTTTACTCGCCGGGTTCGGTACACAGGTAGGCAGTCCAACAATTGCAAACAAAACCAAACAGGGAATAGGCAGGAGAATAGTTGTAGGGCAGGCAGAGGTCAGAAGCACGAGTAATCACTTTAACAAGGAGGAAGCGCTAAACGCTAGAACACGAGGAACAGTGGGAAGGAACATACCATATAACAATAATTTACGAAGACCCCCCGAGAAACAAGAAAACAAGGACTATATATACACACACACAGGCAACAGATAACGAGGGACAGGTGAAAACAATCAAGGCGGGGCAGACAAAGACACAGGTGGACTAAACAAGGGGAATTAACAGGACACAGGTGCAACCAATGATACACACAAACCGGGAGATTGGGAACAGGTGAGGGGTGGAGACACGGACAACAACAAGAGGGCACATGGCATAGACAAACAAACATAGGGAAAGCACATGGCGGGAACAAGGAAGCACGAGGACTAGACATGGGAACAAACATGTGACCACACAAGGGAGACAAACACAGAAATTAGACACGGACAGAACACAGACCTTACAGTACCCCCCCTCTAAGGGCCGGATTCCAGACGGCCCAAAACACAAACAGATCAAATCCACCTAGGGTGGGTGGAGGGGGTCCAGAGCAAGGCAGGCGGGCAGGCCGGGCCAGACAGAAGGCTGGAAAGAAGGGTCTGGTGGCTGACCGGGTGGACGGCCAAGCAAGGGCAGAATGTCTGGTGGCTGGCCGTGTGGGTGGCCAAACAGGGGCAGAGTCTTTGGCGACCGACCGGGTGGATGGCCAAACAGAGGCAGAGTCTTTGGCGACCGACCGGGTGGATGGCCAAACAGGGGCAGAGTCTTTGGCGACCGGCCGGGTGGGTGGCCAAACAGGGGCAGAGTCTTTGGCGACCGGCCAAACAGACCAACAATAAACACAACAACAACCCTAACAACAAATAGTTGCCAGCGATATCGATTGGAGTTTGGGGTTGCAGGACCAGTGGCTGGGGTAGTCGTGGCACCTGGACTCTCTGGTTCATTAGGGCTGGCGGCACCGGGCCCTGGGTCTGCTGCAGCTGGGAGAGGGAACCCAGGAACACTGGAGACAGGGGTCGGAGCGCCTGGGGCCAGCGCATGGACACCTTGGATGCTTTGGACAGGGACGCCTGAGACGCTCGGGACAGGGGAGCCTGAGACGCTCGGGACAGGGGAGCCTGAGACGCTCGGGACAGGGGAGCCTGAGACGCTCGGGACAGGGGCGCCTGGGACGCTCGGGACAGGGGCGCTCGGGACAGGGGCGCTTGGGACGCTCGGGACAGGGGCGCCTGGGACGCTCGGGACAGGGGCGCCTGGGACGCTCGGGACAGGGGCGCCTGGGACGCTCGGGACAGGGGCGCCTGGGACACTCGGGACAGGGGGGCCTGGGACATTAGGGACAGGGGCGCCTGGGACAGTGGCGTCACCATCAGCAATTTCTTCAGAGGCTGCTTCAAGGACAGCAGCGACAGAGGCTGCTTCGGGGTTGATAGCAACAGAGGCTACGTCGGGGGCAGCAGTGGGTGCTTCGGGAGCGGTAGCGACGGAGGCTACGTCAGTGGCATCAGAGGCTGCTTCTGGGGTGGTAGCGACAGAGGCTACGTCGGGGGCGGTAGCGTCAGAGGCTGCTTCTGGGGTGGTAGCGACAGCGGCTACGTCGGGGGCGGCAGCGTCAGAGGCTGCTTCTGGGGCGGCAGAGGCTGCTTTGGGAGTGGTAGCGACGAAGGCTACCTCTGGGGCAGCAGAGACGACCTCGGAGGCGGCAGCATCAGAGGCTGCTTCGAGGGCGGCAGAAGCTGCACAGAGCAAGGCAGCGCCAGAGGCTCCTTTGGGTGCAGCAGAAACTATTTCCAATGCTGCAAAGGCAGCTTTGAGGGCGGCGGAGCGTGCTTCAAGGGAGGGAGCTCCACGGGCTGCGTGGAGGGCGTCAGAGACCGCGTTGAGGGTGGTAGCGATAGAGACTTGCTCGAGGTGGACAGCGGCAGCGGCTGCCTCGAGGGCGGCAGTGGCTCTTTTGAAGGCGGGCGACAGGAGACCTGGAGCTGGTGCTGAAACCGGAGCTGGAAAGAAGGGGAGTGGATCGAGGGAATCCCAACGAGCCAGGAGCTGCTTGAATTGTCCCCACAGCAGGCTCAGGAACTTCAGGGAACTTCTCCCTTGCTCCTCTACTCTCCTTGCCACGAGGCAGAGAGAGGAGGCTTGTTTGCTCAAACTACGTCTGAACACTGAGTCTGAGTCGGCTGAGTCCATCCTTGGTGTCTTCGTACTGTTACGACTGGTGGGTGTTGTGCAGGACTCAATAGCACGACTCAGCACAGGGGTAGATTTAAAGGGTGAAACGTTTTACTCGCCGGGTTCGGTACACAGGTAGGCAGTCCAACAATTGCAAACAAAACCAAACAGGGAATAGGCAGGAGAATAGTTGTAGGGCAGGCAGAGGTCAGAAGCACGAGTAATCACTTTAACAAGGAGGAAGCGCCAAACGCTAGAACACGAGGAACAGTGGGAAGGAACATACCATATAACAATAATTTACGAAGACCCCCCGAGAAACAAGAAAACAAGGACTATATATACACACACACAGGCAACAGATAACGAGGGACAGGTGAAAACAATCAAGGCGGGGCAGACAAAGACACAGGTGGACTAAACAAGGGGAATTAACAGGACACAGGTGCAACCAATGATACACACAAACCGGGAGATTGGGAACAGGTGAGGGGTGGAGACACGGACAACAACAAGAGGGCACATGGCATAGACAAACAAACATAGGGAAAGCACATGGCGGGAACAAGGAAGCACGAGGACTAGACATGGGAACAAACATGTGACCACACAAGGGAGACAAACACAGAAATTAGACACGGACAGAACACAGACCTTACAATGATAAGTCACTGTCACTGTCAAATTCACTGATATCAACTCAGTATTTGGTCTTGTGATACTCACTCTAGTTTCTCCAGTTTACAGTTGGGATCCTCCAGAAGAGAAGAAAGATGCTTCACTCCTGAGTCTCCTGCTTTACTCCCTCTCAGCCACAGCTCTCTCATGTGTGAGGGGTTTGATCTCAGTGCTGATGCAAGAGAACTGAAGCCCTCTTCTGTAATACTGCAGTTTGACAGGCTGTATAGAGGAAAGGAAAACATTATTTTTTTCCTTTTAGACAAAAGAATATGCGAAGGAATAAAACAATTAAATAAATACTAAAAAAATTATAATTGAGAAATGTGTAAGTATTTACGTATGTGAGTGTGTGTTTGTGTGTGTGTGTGTATAAGTCCGTTGGTCTGTGTGTGTATGTGTGTGTGTGTCTGTGTTAGTAAGTGTGTGTGTGTGTGTTCGTGTAAGTGTGTGCAATTGTGTGTGTGTGTGTCTTTCTGTGCTTGTAAGTGTGTGTGTTTGCAAGTGTGTGTGTAAGCATGTGTTTCTGTGTGTGTGTGTAAGTGTGTGTGTCTGTGTGTTTGTAAGTGTGTGTGTGTTTGTAAGTATTTGTGTGTGTGTGCGTGTTTTTGTATAAGTGTGTCTGTGTTTTTAAATGTGTCTGTCTGTGTGTGTTTGTGAGTGTGCAATAGTCTGTGTGTGTGTATTTGTGTGTAAGTGTCTCTGTGTGGTGTGTGTAAGTGTGTGCAAGTGTGTGTGTGTTTGAGAATGTTTATGTCTGTGTGTTTTTAAGTGTGTGTCTGTGTGTCTGTCTGTGTGTGTGTGTGTGTGTGTGTGTGTGTGAGTGTGTGTGTGTCTGTAATGAAGATGGGAAATCAGAGTGAAAAGAAGTGTGTGTCTTTCTGTGCTTGTAAGTGTGTGTGTTTGAAAGTGTGTGTGTAAGCATGTGTTACTCTGTGTGTGAATGTAAGTGTGTGTGTCTGTGTGTTTGTAAGTGTGGGTGTGTGTGTTTCTAAGTATTTGTGTGTTGTGTGTGTGTAAGAGTGTGTGTGTACACGTGCGTGTGTATGTGTGTGCGTGTTTTTAATCAGAGTGATAATAAGTGTTTACTGCTGAATTAATAGTGGCCCTTTACATGTGAAGATACTCAATTTTGTCTTCTGAGCATTCACTGAAGTTATGGTCGTACTGCTGCAAGAACAGCTCCTCCCGGTTTGCAACAGAAACTCTGTTTACCGTGACTTTAGGACAGCTATCCATGCAACATCCATTTAGAGGACCGTTGACAACCCAGCCAGATTTGGTTATAACTGCGTCTGGCCATCTCCTTGGCTGTTGACCACTTCCCACGATTCTAAAGCCTTTGGAACATTGCTGCCAATCAACAACTCCAGATTGGCTTTGAGTGTAAGAAGGTTCACCTCCCTAAGGTAAGGAAATCTAGAGAGATCATCATGGGTGGGAATGCTACTTGTGTCTACTGGCATGCTTTCCTGAGTGTATACCTCTGGTAATGCAATAAAGTAGATCTCATCTACAGGAGAGATCTCAAACCCTGTGATGATGTCTGAGCAAACAGGCTTCTTCTGGGACATAGCTCAGAGCTAGATATTGGCCAACTGTCACTTAAGAAAACCTCTATATTCATTGCACATAGGAAGCACCTTTAAGTCGTTCAAGACTTAACTAGACTTCCATCCTCCAAAAAGAGAAGAACGCAGCTTATGAATGTTAATTCAAAAGAATGTGACAACATCGACTAACCTCAGTTTCTGCAGTGTGCAGTGGGAATCCTCCAGTAAAGCACACAGCTGAGTCACTCCCAAGGCTTTTAGCCTGAGCTCACTCAGATACAGCTCAGTCATGAGTAAGGGGTTTGAACCCACAGCTGAAGCCACAGCAGCACAGGCTTCCTCAGCAGCACTCCCCTTCAGGAACCTGTACAAATAGAGACAATAAACATATCTGTTGTCTGACACAAAACATCATCACTGGTGCTTAAATAAAAAACACTCAAAAAATTACAACTTCTGCCAAGGCAGCCTTTTACAAAAATGAACAAAAAAGCAAACTGAGCAGTCACATATGTGTTTTTCTCAATGGAAAGGAAGCACTGCTACCCACTTGTATAGTCTATTGATTCAATAAGTCTGCTTGGCCTGCTGAAGTAGCTTTAAATCTTACAGGCTCAGTTTTCACTGCACCAGCTGAGCTCATCCTGTCACTTTCAATATAATTTACATTTACATTTACATTTAGTCATTTAGCAGACACTTTTGTCCAAAGCGACGTACAAGGGAGAGAATAGATGCATAGATGTGCATAGATAATGTTCATCTATGGTCATTAATGATGCCCCTAAGTCAACAGCTTAAAATATGAGGTGTGGCTATTAAATAAAGAGACTAATGCCTTAAGTTAATTGCAATGAATAAGACTTGTTAAAGTCATAGAACTTGTATATACTCGTAATAACAGTCTCATAATTTTCTTTTTTATATATTTGAAACTCTTTGTAATATTCTTGGTATGGATATCCATTTACCTGAGATTTTTCAGTTTACACTGCGGGTCCTCCTTTAGGTCTAAAAGCAGTTTGACTCCTGATTCCCCTGGATCATTTCCTCTGAGATCCAGCTCTCTGAGATGATTGGGATTTAACCTCAAGGCTGAAGCCAGACTAGCATAGCCCTCCTCTGTGATACTGCAGTCTGAGAGTCTACAGTGATAAAATAGTCATAATTCAGTCAAGGCAAACACAACAAGACATTTGCAGTATATTTAAAGTAAGATTATTTTTGTAGATTATTGAGGGGATCAGTAGTTTACAATGTCAGGTACATTGGATGACAGAGCATTTGAAAGGTTGAAAATAATGCACACTGAGGTGGTATTCCCACCCGAAATGCAGTACTAAATGCATGGTGCTATGGTCAAGGTGCCACGGAACCTCGGACGACACAGAGATTGCAGGGAGGTGGTCGTTTATTGAAACCAGCCAGTACAGGGTTCACGGGGAAAAACGAAAAAGAAAAAAACACAAAAGCAACCTGGGATAAAAAAAGTCCAAACGGGAACACACACACGATCAAAATGTGCGTTTTAATGTGTGTGTATAAGTGTGTGTGTGTCTGTAATAAAGATGGAAAATCAGAGTGATAAGAAGTGTTTAATGGTGGATGATTAGTAGTGGCCCTTTAACTGTGAAGAGCATGATAAGTTAGCCTGACGATGTCATACTCATAATTCTAGTCAGAATATGAGTCTGATACTGCTCCATTGGGCTGTGATTATGGGGCGTGTTTCAACCGAACCAGGAAAAAAATGCCTCTTCGCTCAATTGGATATACCTAGAACCAATCAGAGCAACGTAGTATGGCCATAACGTAGACCATCGGGGCCAGCTGATACATTAAACTTTTACCGGATCCCGTAGGAAGGACGGCAATAGCAACTCAGAATTTGGTCTTGTAATACTCACCCTAGTTCCTCTAGTTTACAGTTGGGATTCTCCAGAAGAGAAGAAAGATGCTTCACTCCTGAGTCTCCTGCTTTACTCCCATTCAGCCACAGCTTTCTCATGTGTGAGGGGTTTGATCTCAGTTTTGATGCAAGCGAACTGAAGCCCTCTTCTGTAATACTGCAGTCTGTCAGGCTGTAGAGAGGAAAGGAAACATTGTTTTTTTCCCCTTTTAGACAAACAACATGAGAAGGAATACAAAATGAAATGAATACAAAAAAAATTATAATAATTGATTAATGTGTAAGTATGTATGGGGGTGTGTGTTTGTGTGTGTATAAGTGTGTGCGTCTCTGTGTGTGTATGTGTGTGCAAGTGTGTGTGTGTTTGAGAATGTTTATGTCTGTGTGTTTTTAAGTGTGTGTCTGTCTGTGTGTGTGTCTGTGTGTGTGTGTGTGTGTGTGTGTGTGTGTGTGTGTGTTTGTGTGTGTGTGTGTGTGTGTGTCTGTAATGAAGATGGGAAATCAGAGTGAAAAGAAGTGTGTGTCTTTCTGTGCTTGTAAGTGTGTGTGCTTGTAAGTGTGTGTGTAAGCATGTGTTACTCTGTGTGTGAATGTAAGTGTGTGTGTGTGTGAGTAAGTCTGTGGGTGTGTGTGTGTTTGAAAGTATTTGTGTGTTGTGTGTGTGTAAGAGTGTGTGTGTGTGTGTGTGTACACGTGTGTGTATGTGTGTGCGTGTTTTTAATCAGAGTGATAAGAAGTGTTTACTGGTGGATTAATAGTGACCCTTTACATGTGAAGAGCATGATAAGTCACTGTCAAATTCACTGATATCAACTCAGTATTTGGTCTTGTGATACTCACTCTAGTTTCTCCAGTTTACAGTTGGGATCCTCCAGAAGAGAAGAAAGATGCTTCACTCCTGAGTCTCCTGCTTTACTCTCTCTCAGCCCCAGCACTCTCATGTGTGAGGGGTTTGATCTCAGTGCTGATGCAAGAGAACTGAATCCCTCTTCTGTAATACTGCAGTCTCCAAGGCTGTAGAGAGGAAAGGAAAACATTGTTTTTTTCCTTTTAGACAAAAGAATATGAGACGGAATAAAAAAAATTAAATAAATTCTAAAAAAATTATAATTGAGAAATGTGTAAGTATTTATGTGGGTGTGTGTTTGTGTGTGTGTGTGTATAAGTCCGTTGGTCTGTGTGTGTATGTGTGTCTGTGTCTGTGTAAGTCTGTGTGTGTGTGTAAGTCTGTGTGTGTGTGTGTGTGTTTGTGTGTGTGTGTAAGAGTGTGTGTGTACAAGTGTGTGTGTGTGTGTGTGTGTGCGTGTTTTTGTATAAGTGTGTCTGTGTTTTTAAATGTGTCTGTGTGTGTATTTGTGAGAGTGCAATAGTCTGTGTGTGTGTATGTGTGTGTAAGTGTCTCTTTGTGTGGTGTGTGTAAGTGTGTGTGTGTTTGTTTAAGTGTGTGCAAGTGTGTGCATGTGTGTTTGAGAATGTTTATGTCTGTGTGTTTTTAAGTGTCTGTCTGTGTGTGTGTGTGTGTGTGTGTGTTTGTGTGTGTGTGTGTGTGTGTGTGTGTGTGTGTGTGTGTGTGTGTGTGTGTGTGTGTGTGTGTGTGTCTGTAATGAAGATGGAAAATCAGAGTGATAAGAAGTGTTTACTGCTGAATTAATAGTGACCCTTTACATGTGAAGAGCATGATAAGTCAATGTCACTGTCAAATTCACTGATATCAACTCAGTATTTGGTCTTGTGATACTCACTATAGTTGCTCCAGTTTACAGTTGGGATCCTCCAGAAGAGAAGAAAGATGCTTCACTCCTGAGTCTCCTGCTTTATTCCCTCTCAGCCACAGCTCTCTCATGTGTGAGGGGTTTGATCTCAGTGCTGATGCAAGAGAACTGAAGCCCTCTTCTGTAATACTGCAGTCTCCAAGGCTGTAGAGAGGAAAGGAAAACATTGTTTTTTTTCCTTTTAGACAAAAGAATATCAGAAGGAATAAAAGAAATTAAATAAATACTAAAAAAATTATAATTGAGAAATGTGTAAGTATTTATGTGGGTGTGTGTTTGTGTGTGTGTAAGAGTGTGTGTGTACAAGTGTGTGTGTATGTGTGTGTGTGCGCGTGTTTTTGTATAAGTGTGTCTGTGTTTTTGAATGTGTCTGTGTGTGTATTTGTGAGTGTGCAATAGTCTGTGTGTGTGTATGTGTGTGTAAGTCTCTCTTTGTTTGGTGTGTGTAAGTGTGTGTTTGTATGTATGTGTGTGTATGTGTCTGTTTGTGTGGTGTGTGTAAGTGTATGTGTGTTTGTGTAAGTGTGTGCAAGTGTGTGTATGTGTATTTGAGAATGTTTATGTCTGTGTGTTTTTAAGTGTGTGTTTGTGTCTGTCTGTGTGTGTGTGTGTGTGTGTGTGTGTGTGTGTGTGTGGGTGGGTGGGTGTGTGTGTGGGTGGGTGGGTGTGTGTGTGTGTGTGTCTGTAATGAAGATGGAAAATCAGAGTGATAAGAAGTGTTTACTGCTGAATTAATAGTGACCCTTTACATGTGAAGAGCATGATAAGTCAATGTCACTGTCAAATTCACTGACATCAACTCAGTATTTGGTCTTGTGATACTCACTATAGTTGCTCCAGTTTACAGTTGGGATCCTCCAGAAGAGAAGAAAGATGCTTCACTCCTGAGTCTCCTGCTTTATTCCCTCTCAGCCACAGCTCTCTCATGTGTGAGGGGTTTGATCTCAGTGCTGATGCAAGAGAACTGAAGCCCTCTTCTGTAATACTGCAGTTTGACAGGCTGTAGAGAGGAAAGGAAAACATTGTTTTTTTCCTTTTAGACAAAAGAATATGCAAAGGAATAAAACAATTAAATAAATACTAAAAAAAATATAATTGAGAAATGTGTAAGTATTTACTTATGTGGGTGTGTGTTTGTGTGTGTGTGTATAAGTCCGTTGGTCTGTGTGTGTATGTGTGTGTGTGTCTGTGTTAGTAAGTGTGTGTGTGTGTTCGTGTAAGTATGTGCAATTGTGTGTGTGTGTCTGTCTGTGCTTGTAAGTGTGTGTGTTTGCAAGTGTGTGTGTAAGCATGTGTTTCTGTGTGTGTGTGTAAGTGTGTGTGTCTGTGTGTTTGTAAGTGTGTGTGTGTTTGTAAGTATTTGTGTGTGTGTGCGTGTTTTTGTATAAGTGTGTCTGTGTTTTTAAATGTGTCTGTCTGTGTGTGTTTGTGAGTGTGCAATAGTCTGTGTGTGTGTATTTGTGTGTAAGTGTCTCTGTGTGGTGTGTGTAAGTGTGTGCAAGTGTGTGTGTGTTTGAGAATGTTTATGTCTGTGTGTTTTTAAGTGTGTGTCTGTGTGTCTGTCTGTGTGTGTGTGTGTGTGTGTGTGTGTGTGAGTGTGTGTGTGTCTGTAATGAAGATGGGAAATCAGAGTGAAAAGAAGTGTGTGTCTTTCTGTGCTTGTAAGTGTGTGTGTTTGAAAGTGTGTGTGTAAGCATGTGTTACTCTGTGTGTGAATGTAAGTGTGTGTGTCTGTGTGTTTGTAAGTGTGGGTGTGTGTGTTTCTAAGTATTTGTGTGTTGTGTGTGTGTAAGAGTGTGTGTGTACACGTGCGTGTGTATGTGTGTGCGTGTTTTTAATCAGAGTGATAATAAGTGTTTACTGCTGAATTAATAGTGGCCCTTTACATGTGAAGATACTCAATTTTGTCTTCTGAGCATTCACTGAAGTTATGGTCGTACTGCTGCAAGAACAGCTCCTCCCGGTTTGCAACAGAAACTCTGTTTACCGTGACTTTAGGACAGCTATCCATGCAACATCCATTTAGAGGACCGTTGACAACCCAGCCAGATTTGGTTATAACTGCGTCTGGCCATCTCCTTGGCTGTTGACCACTTCCCACGATTCTAAAGCCTTTGGAACATTGCTGCCAATCAACAACTCCAGATTGGCTTTGAGTGTAAGAAGGTTCACCTCCCTAAGGTAAGGAAATCTAGAGAGATCATCATGGGTGGGAATGCTACTTGTGTCTACTGGCATGCTTTCCTGAGTGTATACCTCTGGTAATGCAATAAAGTAGATCTCATCTACAGGAGAGATCTCAAACCCTGTGATGATGTCTGAGCAAACAGGCTTCTTCTGGGACATAGCTCAGAGCTAGATATTGGCCAACTGTCACTTAAGAAAACCTCTATATTCATTGCACATAGGAAGCACCTTTAAGTCGTTCAAGACTTAACTAGACTTCCATCCTCCAAAAAGAGAAGAACGCAGCTTATGAATGTTAATTCAAAAGAATGTGACAACATCGACTAACCTCAGTTTCTGCAGTGTGCAGTGGGAATCCTCCAGTAAAGCACACAGCTGAGTCACTCCCAAGGCTTTTAGCCTGAGCTCACTCAGATACAGCTCAGTCATGAGTAAGGGGTTTGAACCCACAGCTGAAGCCACAGCAGCACAGGCTTCCTCAGCAGCACTCCCCTTCAGGAACCTGTACAAATAGAGACAATAAACATATCTGTTGTCTGACACAAAACATCATCACTGGTGCTTAAATAAAAAACACTCAAAAAATTACAACTTCTGCCAAGGCAGCCTTTTACAAAAATGAACAAAAAAGCAAACTGAGCAGTCACATATGTGTTTTTCTCAATGGAAAGGAAGCACTGCTACCCACTTGTATAGTCTATTGATTCAATAAGTCTGCTTGGCCTGCTGAAGTAGCTTTAAATCTTACAGGCTCAGTTTTCACTGCACCAGCTGAGCTCATCCTGTCACTTTCAATATAATTTACATTTACATTTACATTTAGTCATTTAGCAGACACTTTTGTCCAAAGCGACGTACAAGGGAGAGAATAGATGCATAGATGTGCATAGATAATGTTCATCTATGGTCATTAATGATGCCCCTAAGTCAACAGCTTAAAATATGAGGTGTGGCTATTAAATAAAGAGACTAATGCCTTAAGTTAATTGCAATGAATAAGACTTGTTAAAGTCATAGAACTTGTATATACTCGTAATAACAGTCTCATAATTTTCTTTTTTATATATTTGAAACTCTTTGTAATATTCTTGGTATGGATATCCATTTACCTGAGATTTTTCAGTTTACACTGCGGGTCCTCCTTTAGGTCTAAAAGCAGTTTGACTCCTGATTCCCCTGGATCATTTCCTCTGAGATCCAGCTCTCTGAGATGATTGGGATTTAACCTCAAGGCTGAAGCCAGACTAGCATAGCCGTCCTCTGTGATACTGCAGTCTGAGAGTCTACAGTGATAATATAGTCATAATTCAGTCAAGTAATTCAGATAAGAAAGTCCAAACGGGAACGCACAAAAGATCTACATCAAAAAACTATAACGCACAAAAGATCAAAATGTGCGTTTTAATGTGTGTGTATAAGTGTGTGTGTAATAAAGATGGAAAATCAGAGTGATAAGAAGTGTTTAATGATGGATGATTAGTAGTCGCCCTTTGCGTGTGAAGAGCATGATAAGTCACTGTCACTGTCAAATTCACCGATATCAACTCAGAATTTGGTCTTGTGATACTCACTCTAGTTTCTTCATTTTACAGTTGGGATCCTCCAGAAGAGAAGAAAGATGTTTCACTCCTGAGTCTCCTGCTTTATTCCCATTCAGCCACAGATCTCTCATGTGTGAGGGGTTTGATCTCAGTGCTGATGCAAGCGAACTGAGGCCCTCTTCTGTAATACTGCAATTTGACAGGCTGTAGAGAGAAAAGGATAATATTATTATAAAAAATTGAAGTGTTATTTTTATCTTGATGTAGCGCCACTTTGCGGTCCTGGCAATGAATAGTAGCTAACCTGAGTTCTTTAAATAATCTCTAACTAAATGTGTGTTGCCTTTGTCTTTCCTCTTTGGGTATTAATTACTATATAACAAGACTATTATGACTAATAGACAATTACTCACCTCTAAATGTACAGCTTTTAACTTAACTTACTGTATTTCAGTCACACAATATACTAAGATAAGTGTTTACATTTTCAAACAAGAGTTATGGCTATGCAATAAACTTTAGGCTAATGCAAATAACCGTTAAAATGCAACACAGATGAACCTAACTATTTACTTAGAAAAATATATTTACATCTGCACAAAAGTATTAATTTTAAAAAGAATTGTTCTTGACGGTTCAATTGCCACTTCACTACAATATGGCAATGACCACAATCCCCAAAACAAACAGTTACAATAACACAACATTTTAAAACATTCTAACCTAAAGCCCTATAGCCGGCAGTAATATGACTGAATAATACTCTGTATGGGAACCCAATGTGTTACCAGAGTCATACAGTGCAGGGCTGACTCGAAGCTCGGATCGTAGAAGACAGAAACTCAAAATCTACTTTGCACCAGTCGCACTGGAGAAAATCAGATAACGCAACAATGGCCGCCGCCTCCGCTATAGATGTCTTCTAAGCAGCTCACTAGAGATGTCTGGCGACCGGCTTTGTCCACTGTCTGGTTTCCTCTGTCCCTTGGTCTCTGTGTGGTTAACTTGGCAGTCCGGACGATGCGTGTTCAAGGTTTCCGAGAAGGCTACACTTGTGCAAAGTCCTTGACTAATAAGCTAGCTCTAGCCGAGATAGCCTTCTGTGTGAATCAGTGGCTCACTCCTACGAGTTCTCCGAAATAACTTCACATAACACGACTACACTACTGTACAATGTTCTAAAAAGAGTCACTAGTCGTTTGTCTGTTAAACATTTACAGTTGTACACTGAACTGAGAGTATTACCCATGTTAAAACTTTATCTGTGCCATGGAGCAAATCTCAACATGTCCTCCTTTAGGTCTAAAAGCAGTTTGACTCCTGATTCCCCTGGATCATTTCCTCTGAGATCCAGCTCTCTGAGATGATTGGGATTTAACCTCAATGCTGAAGCCAGACTAGCATAGCCCTCCTCTGTGATACCTGTTCCAGGCGTAAAATAGCGGGTAAAAACCTAAAACCGTATTTATCAAAGGTGGCGCACTTTAGATTACCGCTGCTGGGAGTGTATAAGGGAAAGTGGGTGTTCGTCACAAAGAGATGGGAGGAGATGCGTAAAGTGCGCCTAATTATGTACCCCATTAGTAACGAAACAAGAGGTGTTTCAGCATGACATATTAGCTGCTAAATGAAAACTATGTGCCTGCGAGAAATTTGAAAAATACGAACATCAGAATTTTTTTTTTTTTTTATGTTTATATTTGATACATCATTTAATATAGGCATATACAAAATTGTCCCACCAGCTAGCTGTTCGGCCACGCTTTACCCAGAATTGCCGGTCATTGAATGGTTTACGTTAAACCGTATTTTCACCCAAAGCAAACCAAACGTCTGAAAATTTCAGTTGTCCCTGCCCTGTCCATGCTACAACTCCAGTTTTCAAATGTATCTGCCTAGGGCAGCATTTTTGAAAAGCCTGGTTTTCAGTGTTGGAATGCGCCATTTTAAAGTAAGGGGTGTCGTGTATTCCTACCAGACTATTTAACGGGATGCTATGGAGCAGTTAACCTGGCTATTAACTATCCTAGCTATCTCTAGCTTAGGGAACCATCTTAACAGTTTGCAGTTGCCTGTGTGTGATTAACTCATGTTAATATGTGTGAATATGAACTTGTGAACATAAACTCGTTAATATGAAGCTGCACAGGCACCCTGAGGGGTAACCATAGCAACCCAGAAACTCAATGTTCGCTGAAAAGTTGAATTTCCCAAAATCAGCTCACCAATAAAAGACAGTCTTGAATTCAAAGTGATCACAACTTTTAATGTGGACGGAAGGGCTAAACGGAGAAATATTTATGAGTTTCTATATTTACCTGGGTTAGTTTGCTGTAACCTCGTGAACCAAAAGCTCTCATTTTAATTTTAGCTCTTCATCCATGGTGGAACACGTAGGCTCTTTCTTCCCTATTTTAGCGGAGCGCTAAATAACACTAATAGGCGGTTTTAGGCGCAGATGACACGACGATGTTCTTGTTTGATAAATAGGATGCAAAATACCGTGCGTTATTTGCGGTTTGGCAAAGGTGCAGATTAAGCTGCGGTCGCAATGTTAGTAAATGAGGCCCTGAGAGTCTACAGTGATAATATAGTCATAATTCAGTCAAGGCAAACACAACAAGACATTTACAGTATATTTAAAGGAAGATTATTTTTGTAGATTATTGAGGGGATCAGTAGTTTACTACGTCAGATACATTTGATGACAGAGCATTTAAAAGGTTGAAAATAATGCACACTGGGGTGGTATTCCCACCCAAAATGCAGTACTAAATGCATGGTGCTATGGTCAAGGTGTCACGGAACGTCGGACGACACAGAGATTGCAGGGAGGTGGGAGTTTATTGAAACCAGCCAGTACTAGCCTGAATGCCAGACGGACTTAGCCCCGCCCACAAAAGTTTAGGTCGGGAAGTTCGTTGGGAGAAATTATGCCCGATCAAAAACTTGATCAGACCAATCAAATTGTCAGGGCGGGCTTTATACGATGATGGACAGATGATCAACCGTAACGTAATCAACCACGTCACTTGGGTTGAATTCGTTTTCAACAAACATGGCTACCGCTGGAGAGCTGATATATTTGTAGATAGAGATGTTTTAGAAGACATCGACAGCGCATTCATTTTGAAAGAGGAACAGAGAAACGCGATCAAGGCATTTGTCGATCGAAAATATGTGTTTGCCGTCCTTCCTACGGGATTTGGTAAAAATTGTATTTATCAGCTGGCCCCGATGACGACTACGTTGATCCAATTGAGCGAAGAGGCATTTTTTTCCTGGTTCGGTTGAAACACCCCCTATAATCACAGCCCAATGGAGCAGTATCAGACTCATATTCTGACTAGAATAATGAGTATGATATCGTCAGGCTAAGCCAGTACAGGGTTCACGGGGAAAAACAAAAAAAAATCAAAACGCAAAAGCAACTTGGGATAAGAAAGTCCAAACGGGAACGCACAAAATATCTACATAAAAAAACTGTAACGCAAAAGGTCAAAATGTGCGTTTTAATGTGTGTGTATAAGTGTGTGTGTGTAATAAAGATGGAAAATCAGAGTGATAAGAAGTGTTTACTGGTGGATTAATAGTGACCCTTTACATGTGAAGAGCATGATAAGTCACTGTCAAATTCATTGATATCAACTCAGTATTTGGTCTTGTGATACTCACTCTAGTTTCTCCAGTTTACAGTTGGGATCCTCCAGAAGAGAAGAAAGATGCTTCACTCCTGAGTCTCCTGCTTTATTCCAATTCAGCCACAGATCTCTCATGTGTGAGGGGTTTGATCTCAGTGCTGATGCAAGAGAACTGAGGCCCTCTTCTGTAATACCGCAGTTTGACAGGCTGTAGAGAGAAAATGATAATATTATTATAAAAAATAAATGCAGAGATTGAAGTGAAGTAGCGCCACTTTGCTGTCCTGGCAATTAATAGGGGTAGCTAACCTGAGTTCTTTAAATAAAGTGCTATCTCTAACTAGTATAAATGTGTGTTTACTTTGTCTTTCCACTATGGGTATTAATTACTATATAACAAGACTATTATGACTAATAGACAATTACTCACCTCTTAATGTATAGCTTTTAACTTAACTTACTGTGTTTCAGTCACACAATATACTAAGATAAGTGCTTACATTTTCAAACAAGAGTAATGGCTATGCAATAAACTTTAGGCTAATGCAAATAACCGTTCAAATGCAACACAGATAAAGTTAACTATTTACTTATAAAAATATATTTACATCTGCACAAAAGTATTCATTTAAAAAATAATTGTTCTTGACGGTTCAATTACCACTTCACTTGAATATGGCAATGACCACAAACCCAAAAACAAACAGTTTCAATAACAAAAAATATCAAAACATTCTAACCTAAAGCCCTATAGCCGGCAGTAATATGACTGAATAATACTCTGTATGGGAACCCAATGTGTTACCAGAGTCATACGGTGCAGGCCTCAAAGGTGGGATCGTAGAAGACAGAAACTCAAAATCTACTTTGCACCAGTCGCGCTGGAGAAAATCAAATAACGCAACAATGGCCGCCGCCTCCGCTATAGATGTCTTCTAAGCAGCTCACCAGAGATGTCTGGCAACCGGCTTTGTCCACTGTCTGGATTCCTCTGTCCCTTGGTCTCTGTCTGGTTAACTTGGCAGTCCGGACGATGCGTGTTCAAGGTTTCCGATAAGGCTACACTTGTGCAAAGTGATAATAAGCAAGCACTAGCCGAGTTAGCCTTCTGTGTGAATCGGTGGCTCAGTCCGCCGAGTTATCCGAAATAACATCACATAACACGACTACACTACTGTACAATAATCTAAAAAGAGTCATTAATCGTTCGTCTAACAGACATTTAAAGTTGTACACTTAACTGAGTGTATTACCCATGTTAAAACGTTAGCTGTGCCATGGAGCAAATCTCAACATGTCTTCTGGCTTTCGCTGCAGCTTCGTTCTCCTCTCTAGGCTAACGTTTCCCTTACGTTCCAATCACTTCCCCTTGACACCTGACCTACAACTCAGATATCATTGGCTTAGAAAATAAACATTATGTAAACTCTTACATTTCAATTTATTTTCTTACAGTATTCAAAATCAAATACATTTCCAGCATCAGGAACTTAGTATAAAAGAAAACTAAATACATTTCACATCAGGTAAACAACTAAATACATGCCCTTAACCATGAAATATGTAAGAAATGACAGTATATCCTGTGAGTGAACATGAGATTCATGATCAGCAGCTGCTATCCAAAATGGTAATCTTATCATGGTAACAAAGGAAAGGTCCCCCCACTGGATTTTGGATTTGCTCATACACCTGGGGTCAGGAAGCAAACTAAGGTGTGAGTAACTGCAATTAATCATAGTATGGGAATGGGGGTAGGCCATTGAGAACCATCTCAGGCAGCCGGTCAGAGAAACCTGATTATCATACAGAACAACAAAAGGTTGCCAGATCTGTTTGCATTACAAACCTAGCTCATTTACATTTAAAGCCTAGGAGGTGTCTTAAAACAGTATAAATGGCTAGAATTGGAGATGCTTGTTGTTCAGATCTGCACCGCTGAATCCGGAGTATGTTCCACGTGCTTTGCTACTGCACTTTACTGGAATAAAGATTGCTGCTAGCCTGGGTGCCAGCCAAACTTAGCCCCGCCCACAACATTTGAGGTCGGGAAGTTCGGTCTGGCATTGCTCCGTTGGGGCGGAACTATGCCCGCACCAAAGCTGTTCATACCAATCAAATGGTCAGGTCACCAAAGAGCGCTTGGGTTGAATTCATTTTCAACAAACATGGCTGCCGCTGGAGAGCTGAGATGTGTAGATTCTGCCATCGAGTCTGTTTTTAGACATCGACAGCGCATTCATCTTGAAAGAGGAACAGAGAAACGCGATCAAGGCATTTGTCGATCGAAAATATGTTTTTGCCGTCCTTCTTACGGGATTCGGTAAAAGTTTAATTTATCAGCTGACTACGTTGCTCTGATTGGTTGTAGGTCTATCCATTTTTTTCCCTGGCTCGGTTGAAGCACGCCCCATAATCACAGCCCAATGGAGCAGTATCAGACTCATATTCTGACTAGAATTATGAGTATGACAACTTCAGGCTAGATTGCTGCATCAAAAGCAAAGAAACTTTCTTTATTTCTTAGAAATACCATGACTATTGCAACATATGCCATATCAAACATTTGAATAGTTTTTAACCTTTTAAATCCTATTCATTCTATGTATTAACTTATTCTATTTATACTATTTATGAATCTATGAACTTTAAACATCTAGCCTAGTTTTCCATATTGCTACATTTAGTTTTGCCACTGCTTTCACATTCAGGACTTGGACTAAGACTAGGCTCCAGTTGAGTAGGCTGAGGCTGAGTAGGCCGTAGCTGAGACTGAGGCTGAGACTGAGGCTGAGGCTGAGGCTGAGGCTGAGGCTGAGGCTGAGCAGGCCGAGACTGAGACTGAGACTGAGGTCAATGACGGTGTTGCTCCATAACCCGCCTTCTCCCCGCTGTGCACAAATCGCACCAATTAATAAGACAACACCCTGAAAAATTAGCAAGAATAAAATAAAAATAAAAAAAAACATTTATTTTAGGAATTGATACATATGAAGTGCAGTTTATGGGTAGTGTTGGATAAAGTTTTCTTTAAAAACAAGGTTAGTCTCTCATTCTCACTTCCCACCTTAAAACTATGAAATGAACTGATCTATGAACTAGTTCAGAATTTAAATGGTGAACTATGAACGTGAACTGAACTATTCACGTTTACTTGTATGAACTGAACTTTGAACTAGTGCATGAGAGGTGTGAACTTGCACAACCAACACTGAACATAAGCAACACATCATTTAAGAAACACATCTTAAGGATGATGAGGCCACAATTTAAAAGAGACTGGGTAGGGCAAGTTTTTTTTTTAAAGCTCCTTTTCCAGTAAGAAAAACGAAGTTCTTATTCTGGTTCATAAGAGGCTGAACCTCTCAGTGGTAAATGAATCTAAAGATGGCAATGGAAGAATGATATGTCTTCAAACCATCATAAATGTTATTTTGTATTCTGACCTTCCTTTTTTCTGAACACTGTACCTTATGACCTATTTACCATGTATGTTAATAAATAAAAACTTTAATTTCAAAAGAAAGAAAGGAAGGAAATAAGTATATAAGAAATACTGTCTGTGTGTCTGTAACAATGGGGATATTTTATCCAGAAATGACACAGTACAAATTATCCCACAGAACTCATTCCTAGGGAATACTGAAGAATCAAAATGTCTTACCTGAGTGTCTCCAGTGCACTGTTTGGGTTCTCCAGTCCGCTACAGAGTTCTTGGACCCCAATATCTCCAAGACTGTTGTCACTGAGATCCACATTTTTCAGTTTTGAAGATGGTTTGCTGAGGATACATGCCAGTGCTGTACAGCTCCTTTCAGTGAGCCCACAGCTATTGAGCCTTAAGGGGAAAACAGCCACCAGTGACTATAAGCTCAATGAAAAGGACACTGCTGCCATCTGTATATTAGTGTTGTGCTTCTAAACCAATTCACATATCAGACAAAATGTTTTTCACATATCAGAAGCTGGGTTTCCATCTAACTCATTCCCATCTTTTATGCGCATTCATGAAAATTCGGCTAAACAAAATGCGAATCAGTGCACTTTCATCATATGTATTATGCAAATTCAAAATGGACACTCTCCTAATTAAGGAAGGAGTTGTGAACAGCTGTGGGACCACAACATAAGGTTGTCAGGGCAACTTTAACAGGAAGACGTAAATTCATGCAAATGAACCCATTTAATTGAAACTTAGATTATACCGCATTATACCAGAAAGGCGAGTTTATCCACCCCCCCTCTAGCAAATAAAATGTTTATTCGTAAAATTTCAAGTGTTTCCAGTCAGGATTTATTATTCAAATGGTCAAAATGTGCATTAAAAACTTGGATGGAAACCCAGCTAATGTCATTAACCCCTCCCTTTCTGAGAATACACACTGCCACCATACTTACTGAGCCTTCTGACATTCCTCCACTACTGGCTGAAGCCTGAGGAAAGCTTCATCAGATCTGATGTACTTCTTCAAGTCAAACACATCCAGGTTCTGTTCTGATGTCAGCAGCACAAACACTAGAGCTGACCACTGGGCAGGTGAGAGTTCAGCTCCAGAAAGTGTTCCAGCACTCAGGAAGTGCTGGACTTCTTCCACTAAGGAGTGATCATTGAGTTCATTCAGACAGTGGAAGAGGTTGATGACCCTTTCTGATGAAGGAACCTCCCTGATCTTTTCCTTAATGTAACTGATTGTTTCTTCATTGTCCTTCTTATTTCGTCCTCTCTGTAGTAGGCCATGCAGGAGAGTCTGGTTAGACTCCAGAGAGAGGCCAAGAAGGAAACGGAGGAATAGGTCAAAGCGTCCATCTTCATGCTCCAAAGCTTTGTCCACGGCACTTTTGTGTAAGATGATCATGGATTTCGGCATTGATCTCCTTTTCAGAATCTTAAAGACTTTTCTGAGGGCTTGTTTTGGAGAAATTAGGTCTTTCCTTTTAGTTATAAACATCAGAAGCGCATATAAAGCTGCAAGATACTCCTGGACACTTAAATGTACGAAGCAGAACACTTTTCCTTGATAAAGCCCTGTTTCTTCTCGAAAGATCTGGGAGCAGATGCCAGAGCATACTGCTGCCTCTCTGACATCAATGCCAGACTCTTTTAGGTCTTCTTCATAAAAAATCAGATTTCCCTTCTCTAACTGTTCATATGCCAACTTTCCGAGACCAAGGATTACTTCCTGGTTCCACTGTGGAGCAGGGTCATGCACACTTTCAAACTTAAGGCTCCTCTGTTTGGTTTGGAAAATAAGGAAATAGGTATACATCTCTGTCAAAGTCTTTGGAATCTGTCCACCTCCTGAAGAGCCAAGAATCCCCCCAAGAACAGTAACAGCAATCCAGCAGAACACTGGTATGTGGCACATAATGTAGAGACTCCTTGATAATTTGATGTGTGAGATGACTTTGCTGGCAAGATTCTGATCACTGATCCTCTTCCTGAAGTACTCCTCCTTCTGTGGGTCATTGAACCCTTGTACCTCTGTGACCCGGTCAACACACTCAGGTGGGATTTGATTGGCTGCTGCTGGTCGAGAGGTAATCCAAAGTAAAGCAGAGGGGAGCAGATTACCCTTGATGACATTTGTCAGGAGTACATCCAATGAGGTGACCTCTGTCACATCAGTCAAACTTTCATTATTCTGAAAGTCTAGTTGGAGTCGACATTCATCCAGACCATCAAAGATGAACAACACTTTGCACTTCCCTTGGCTGGGAAAAGTGAACCGCTTTATTTCTTTGAAAAAGTGGTGGAGGAGATCCATCAAAGAGAGCTGTTTTTCTCTCATGAGGTTGAGCTCCCTAAAAAGCAGTGGAAATATGAAGTGGATATTCTGGTTTTCTTTCCCCTTTGCCCAGTCCAGGATGAACTTCTGAACTGAGACAGTTTTACCAATTCCAGCAACTCCTTTTGTGACAACACTTCTGATTGGTTTGTCTTGGCCAGGTAAGGGTTTAAAGATGTCACTGCATCTGATTGATGTCTCCTGTCCATCTGGTCTCTTGGATCTTGACTCAATCTGTCTGACTTCATGCTCTTCAGTTACTTTTCCACTTCCTCCCTCTGTGATGTAAACCTCTGTGTAGATCTTTTCTAGTAGAGCAAAGCTTCCTTGCTTGGATATTCCTTCGAAAACACTCTGGTACTTGTTCTTGAGATTTCTTTTGAGCTCAGTCTGACAAACTACGTCCATCTCTATTTCAAAAAACCAAAATTAAACATCATAATGTTTTGCAAGCCACTGACACTAAGGACAAACAATAGCTTTTTCTATTTTTCCTAATTTTAGCTAATTGATGCAAAAAAATTTTAATGTAAATAAAGGAAGAATTCTTACTTTCTTGCAGTTTGTCAGCAAGATCTTTCAGCTCCATATTCCTAAGGAAGTGTAGTGCCATCTTCAGAGCCGCTTCTCTGGCTTCACTCTCATCCTCCTCTTTACTCTCAAAGTTTTCTTGGTAATCTGGACTCAGCATCCTCTTGAATCTCTTCAGTTCATTCTTCACAAAGGCGATGATCTTCTCCTCTAACACCTAAAGCACAAATATCTAATAACGCTCTGCAGCACATTGCATTACAGAGCACTGATACACTACTTATATTTACTTTAACCCTAAACCTAATAAATGTAAGTACAAATGAATGTTCTATGATTCTCAGTATGACATATTCTATTATATTGCATTCATTAGTTTTATTACAATATTTAAAGGCCACTGTGAAAAAGTGAGACAGGAAACAATAACAGAATGCCAGGTAGCTAACCCTCCACACATATTATTATGGTATTCGTGTATATATGATTATCATCGTGGCTGGTATTGGATTTGTTGTGGTGTACATCTGTTTAAGAACACTGTAGAAACATGCTGCTGAATGAACTATATATAGGGTAGAGATGGAAACTACAGTTGGCAGCTGGACCCTGGGAGTTCTGTTTTAGGACTAAGTCTTACAATCCCTGGTTGATTTGCACTCCTGAGATGTGAAGTGGGTTGACGCAGACATGCAAGGTGTTTCCGGGTAAGAGTCATGGTGCTGTCTGTGGGACAAAAGGGTTAGAAAGCCTAATTGGAGTCATCAGGTGGGCACCCTCCTTCTCCGGTGTTTCGATGATAGGCCCACAACACCTCCAGAGGGCTCATCGGCAACACCTGGCGTCCCAGATGTGCCCCCCTCTGCTTTAACCCTTCTGCGCCACAGATGCTATTTTGGGGCCCAGGTGGCGTCTCTCCTCTTCACCCACAGCCACCGGCTTGCCCATTCAGCAGCTCTTGAGAGGGCTTTGATGGCTTGGCGTTGGGCTTGGCCTCGATTTCCCAAATCCTTAAGCAGCCTGGTAGTTGTCTTACCCACAAAGCCTCTGCAGCCGACTTCCACTGGGCAAACTTTGGACTTCCAGCCACGTTGCTCAGCATCAGCTGCCAGCTCAGCGTACTTAAGGCTCTTTCATTCGTAGGCCTCCTCTACAGCGTCCTCCCAGGGCACAGTCAGCTCTACGATGTACACCTTCTTAGTTGAGGAGGACCAGAGCACGAGATCTGGTCTGAGGTTCGTAGTGGCGATCTCTGGTGGAAAGTAGAGCCTTGGACTCAGATCCACCACGAGCCTCCAGTTTCGCGCTCCTCCCAGCTGACCGGGGTCTGATGTTGTACTGGCCTGGGTCTTGGTTGGCTTTGCGCCTTCACAGACGAAACCTCTTGCAGATCTAGGACGGGATGATGGAGGTAGGGCATTGATGGTCGTTCGTCTGGTCTCCAGCATAGCTGCAAGGCACTTCAGCACTTGGTTGTGCCGCCAGGTGTAACGGCCTTGAGTCAGGCCTGTCTTGCAGCCAACCAGGATGTGTTTAAGGTTTGCTGGAGACGGGCAGAGTGGGCACGTTGGGTCTTCTCCGTACCATTGTTGAAGGTTACTGGGAGATGGCAAGACATCATACGTTGCTCGTAAGATGAAGCTGGTGTGAAATGCTTCCATACTCCACAGTTCCTTCCACGAGAACTTCCTTCTCTCAACTCCCTCCCACCTCATCCACTGTCCCTGTTTCGATTGGGAGACAGCCTTTGCGCACCTTGTTGCCTGCTCTTGCCGGCGCACCTCCTCAACGACCAGACCTCTGCGCTGAGATGGAGCTGCCTTGTGCCAAGATGGTCTGCTCTCTCCGAGGCCAAAGCCTCCTCTCCCCTGTTGCACAAGGCCAACGATGTCACGATGCCTTAGGTCTGCCTTTGCCTGCTGTGTAGCTGCGCTTGCAGTCCATTTCCTTCCGGTCGCCAGAGAAGGAGCTGTTTGGGCTACACATAGGTCACGGGATTCTGTTAGTGTCATTTCCAGCCTTACTTTGGAGCACTTGAATTCCTCTGTAAGACTGGACACAGGCAGCTCCAGAATGCCTCTTCCATACAGCCCTATGTTGCTGAAGCACCTGGGAAGACCCAGCCACTTTCTGGCAAACGAGCTGATCAACCTCTCTAGTTTTTCAACTGAGAGAGTAAAGAGATTAAAAACTACTGCATGACCAGTGCAGAACATTTAGACAGACACTGGATCCTTATGTAACCCATGACCATATGTTAACAATGTTGCAGGACAATAAAAATGAACAAATAAATTGAAAAAATGACTGAGCCCTTCTTACATGGGACGGACAGTTGAGCCTATGACAGCTCAGTGAATTTTCCCATAGGATCAATTCATGCAACATTATCTAAACGCTTGTCTGTCCAAAATATGAAATATTAACTCACAACAGCCCACTTTATCCCTTAAATATATTTGTTGAACATGAACTTTTCCTGGTAAAGTACTGATCCTTCTGTAAAGATCTGGGTGCAAATGCCAATGTGTACTGCTTCTCTGACATCAATGCCAGTCAGGTCTTCTTCATGAAAGATCAGACTGCCCTTCTCTAACTGGTCATAGGCTAACCTCCCAAGAGCAAGAAGACTGCAGAGGATTCACTGGTACTCTAACCATCGCTGGCTGTCCTCTTGTGTGCAGTTTTCTCATTGCTGTGAACTCAAAACTACCCACCTAAACTTCCACCGATGATTGAAACTCCTTCTCTAATAGATTGCAAATGTTTACAGAGATACAGAAGAGGTCAATACTAATTAATATGGAAATATACACTATACCAATCAGAAGTTTGGAATCACCCAGAAAATGACACATTTTTCATCCATCAAATAAGTTGTAAAATGAAAAATTGTGAAGACAGTTACAAGGTAAGAATAAAACAATGTTGTGCTGGTGTGTGTGTGTGTGTGTGTGTGTGTGTGTGTGTGTGTGTGTGTGTGTTTGCCTCTCTTTATCTCCTGGTTAACGCTAGTCTGCACTGTCTTGTGAAGGGTGTTGTGCACACCTTGGGAAGATATATTCAGTAACCAAATTTCTTACATGTAATAACTTTCTTTGTACAATCGGTAACACCTTGATTGAAAGGGTTGACATGAGAATGACATGCCACTGTCATAACCATAACATGACATAACATGCCATAACAGGCCCAATGATTAAACGTATATACTTATAACTATAACTTTAATTCTGGTCATCTTATTTTAATTAAATGTAAATTTGTGAGTAATTCCTTATACTTTTGAGTGGTGGTGTATTTTACTAAATATGAACATATATCAGCAGCACTGCATTAAATGTGTGCATCAAACCTGGAATATGTGCTTCAGATCCCCATGTTGACTCTGGGTGATCTGGTCACTGACAGCATCTGGTTTACATTCCTCCATTTGGCCTCTGGGAATGGAAAATCAAACTGAAGAAATATGGAGCTAACCTTTAAACATCAACAAAAGCACAGTTGACCCTGATTAAAACTACCCAGCTTGCTATCTGATGAACTGTGCTGTAAACACTGTGCTGTAAAAGTTGGTCTTATATTTCCACAGGGTTACGAGCCTATATCAGAATCCTAGCGAATAGACTGAGTGGCTTATGAAAACAAAACGTGTTAAAAACCTGCATCATGTGCCTTTCAGTAACGTATGAAGCAAACGTATCCAAATGTGTATTTCCTTGCCTCTGGGATTTGGGGTCTGCAATTGTTTTGTATTTTCTATGCTGTAATTATTTCAGAAATATTTTTATTTATTTGTAAATTGATATTTTGTTTTTTTTAGTCCAATGCCATTGCATATTGGATACTATTGGATACTGTCAACCACACACAAATGATTGGTAATTCAATTAAATACGGTTACAAAGTATTTATAGAAAGATTGTTGACATGAGTCTGTTTCATGGACTTGCCTTGATGCATTTGTACCATCTTCATTCTGGAAGTTGATGTGGCGACCCTCTGACCAGTCACTCTTCATGGACACACAAGTGGGTGCAGGTGATGGAGGTCTCTCCTGAAGGACGTGTCTATCAAACAAAATAGCACACTTGATTTACTACAGAGGCATTTATCCATCATTTCCTGACTATTTCGTCTAACCTTGATCCATTTGTATCTTCATTTTGGAAGTTGATGTGGAATTAAATACAATTACAAAATATTCATGGAAGGCATCATTTCTTATACTGTACACACATGTCCTACAGGAGAGCGTGGGAATTGTAGTTTTCTCCTCTCACTACTGTACACACATGTCCTACAGGAGAGCGTGGGAAATGTAGTTTTCTCCTCTCACTAACCCTTCCTAGCATACCCTTGACACGAGTCTGTTTCATGGACTTGCCTTGATCCATTTGTACCATCTTCATTCTGGAAGTTGATGCGTCGTTCATGTGACTGGTCACTCTTCATGGACACACAAGTGGGCACAGGTGATGGAGGTCTCTCCTGAAGGACGTGTCTATCACACAAAATAGCACCCATGATTTACTACAAAGGCATTTATCCATAATTTCCTGACTATTCCTTCTTGCCTTGATCCATTTGTATCTTCATTTTGGAAGTTGATGTGGAATTAAATCCATTTACAAAATATTCATGGAAGGCATCATTTCTTATTTTGATTTGAATATTTAAATTCAGCCATTGAACTGAACTGGCCAGAGTTTTAATGAAGCTGCTGTGCACAGAAATATGAATATGAAATGCAAGAGCGTGTGAAATGTAGTTTTCTCCTCTCACTTCTGTACACACATGGCCTACAGGAGAGCGTGGGAAATGTAGTTTTCTCCTCTCACTAACCCTTCCTAGCATACCCTTGACACGAGTCTGTTTCATGGACTTGCCTTGATCCATTTGTACCATCTTCATTCTGGAAGTTGATGCGGCGTTCATGTGACTGGTCACTCTTCATGGACACACAAGTGGGCACAGGTGATGGAGGTCTTTCCTGAAGGACGTGTCTATCACACAAAATAGCACCCATGATTTACTACAAAGGCATTTATCCATAATTTCCTGACTATTCCTTCTTGCCTTGATCCATTTGTATCTTCATTTTGGAAGTTGATGTGGAATTAAATCCATTTACAAAATATTCATGGAAGGCATCATTTCTTATTTTGATTTGAATATTTAAATTCAGCCATTGAACTGAACTGGCCAGAGTTTTAATGAAGCTGCTGTGCACAGAAATATGAATATGAAATGCAAGAGCGTGTGAAATGTAGTTTTCTCCTCTCACTTCTGTACACACATGGCCTACAGGAGAGCGTGGGAAATGTAGTTTTCTCCTCTCACTACTGTACACACATGTCCTACAGGAGAGCGTGGGAAATGTAGTTTTCTCCTCTCACTAACCCTTCCTAGCATACCCTTGACACGAGTCTGTTTCATGGACTTGCCTTGATCCATTTGTACCATCTTCATTCTGGAAGTTGATGCGGCGTTCATGTGACTGGTCACTCTTCATGGACACACAAGTGGGCACAGGTGATGGAGGTCTTTCCTGAAGGACGTGTCTATCACACAAAATAGCACCCATGATTTACTACAAAGGCATTTATCCATAATTTCCTGGCTATGCCTTCTTGCCTTGATTCATTTGTATCTTCATTTTGGAAGTTGATGTGGAATTAAATACAATTACAAAATATTCATGGAAGGCATCATTTCTTATTTTGATTTGGATATTTAAATTCAGCCATTGAAGTGAACTGGCCAGAGTTTTAATGATACTGCTGTGCACAGAAATATGAATATGAAATCTGGAATGCAAGAGCGTGTGAAATGTAGTTTTCTCCTCTCACTACTGTACACACATGTCCTACAGGAGAGCGTGGGAAATGTAGTTTTCTCCTCTCACTACTGTACACAGATGTCCTACAGGAGAGCGTGGGAAATGTAGTTTTCTCCTCTCACTACTGTACACACATGTCCTACAGGAGAGGGTGTGCCTCCAAAATTAGTTCCTGTTCTGCTGGTAGAATGAGGTGCCAACAACAGCTGTAAGGAATTTCATTGTTTGGAACAAGTAACACAGAAGCTGTATAACTTACCTGTAATCTAAAGGTTCTTTGTTTCTTGACCAAATATCTTGCTGTGACACTCTAAATTCACTGTTTGTGGACTTCCTGCTGTGTGCGTGGACAGTATACCTTTTTAAGCATACCCTTGACATGAGTATGTTTCATGGACTTGCCTTGATGCATTTGTACCATCTTCATTTTGGAAGTTGATAAAGCGATCTTCTGAATGGTCACTCTTCATGGACACACAAGTGGGCACAGGTGATGGAGGTCTCTCCCGACGGACGTGTCTATCACACAAAATAGCACCCATGATTTACTGCAGAGGCATTTATCCATAATTTCCTGACTATTCCGTCTAACCTTGATCCATTTGTATCTTCATTTTGGAAGTTGATGTGGAATTAAATCCATTTACAAAACATCCATGGAAGGCATCATTTCTTATTTTGATTTGAATATTTAAATTCAGCCATTGAACTGAACTGGCCAGAGTTTTAATGAAGCTGCTGTGCACAGAAATATGAATATGAAATGCAAGAGCGTGTGAAATGTAGTTTTCTCCTCTCACTTCTGTACACACATTTCCTACAGGAGAGCGTGGCAAATGTAGTTTTCTCCTCTCACTAACCCTTCCTAGCATACCCTTGACACGAGTCTGTTTCATGGACTTGCCTTGATCCATTTGTACCATCTTCATTCTGGAAGTTGATGCGGCGTTCATGTGACTGGTCACTCTTCATTGACACACAAGTGGGCACAGGTGATGGAGGTCTCTCCTGACGGACGTGTCTATCACACAAAATAGCACCCATGATTTACTACAGAGGCAATTACACCCAAATTCCATATGAAATGCAACACGTGGGAAATGTTGTTTTCTCCTCTCATTACTGTACACACATGTCCTACAAGAGAGCGTGGGAAATGTAGTTTTCTCCTCTCACTACTGTACACAGATGTCCTACAGGAGAGCGTGGGAAATGTAGTTTTCTCCTCTCACTACTGTACACAGATGTCCTACAGGAGAGCGTGGGAAATGTAGTTTTCTCCTCTCACTTCTGTACACACATTTCCTACAGGAGAGCGTGGGAAATGTAGTTTTCTCCTCTCACTAACCCTTCCTAGCATACCCTTGACACGAGTCTGTTTCATGGACTTGCCTTGATGCATTTGTACCATCTTCATTCTGGAAGTTGATGCGGCGTTCATATGACTGGTCACTCTTCATTGGCACACAAGTGGGCACAGGTGATGGAGGTCTCTCCTGACGGACGTGTCTATCACACAAAATAGCACCCATGATTTACTACAGAGGCAATTACACCCAAATTCCATATGAAATGCAACACGTGGGAAATGTTGTTTTCTCCTCTCACTACTGTACACACATGTCCTACAAGAGAGCGTGGGAAATGTAGTTTTCTCCTCTCACTACTGTACACACATGTCCTACAGGAGAGCGTGGGAAATGTAGTTTTCTCCTCTCACTACGTGTCCTACAAGAGAGCGTGTGAAATGTAGTTTTCTCCTCTCACTACTGTACACACATGTCCTACAGGAGAGCGTGGGAAATGTAGTTTTCTCCTCTCACTACTGTACACACATGTCCTACAGGAGAGGGTGTGCCTCCAAAATGAGTTCCTGTTCTGCTGGTAGAATGAGGTGCCAACAACAGCTGTAAGGAATTTCATTGTTTGGAACAAGTAACACAGAAGCTGTATAATTTACCTGTAGTCTAAGCAGTTGACAGTAGACTGACTGAATGACACTACTCAGAGCTGTAAATCATTTTTTAGGAGTATTTCTTTGAAATGTCTTATAAGATCACTGTTGAGTAAAGCACTCATGTAAGTGTACCAACTTAAACATAAAACTGGTGGAGGAATTCAGAGTCCTGGACTGTGACTCATTCAGAATTTAGAATAATTATCCATATTTGTGTTAATTTGATCAAACTCATTTTCATACAGTGTAGGCCTACGTCATGTTTTCCACCAATGGTGTTGAACAGTGCATGACTTGCTGTTATGAAAAGGGAAGTAAACACACAGAAAATGTTGGCAATTTGGGGATTTTTTTTTTGGGAGTAAGCTATTAGCCTAAGTGGAGTAGGCCTATAGGTCCACTAAAAAGCCCAAGAGCCACAGAAACACACGGACATATCAGCTTCATTTAACATCACACATAATTCAGATGATGCATTACCTCTGTCCCTCTGGAGCGTCTCCTGGTGTTTCCATTGCTCAGCTTCTCTTCATGGACACACAACTGGCTTCAGTAGAAACAAGGAATCAAAAACAATAATGAATCTGAAAACACATTACATTTCTCACAAATATAAAAGTGGTGAGGAGGCACACAGAGGGTGAGGGTGAGGAGGCACACAGGGGGTGATGGTGAGTAGGGCAATTGGTTATTGTTTCCAGGCAAAGTCCAGAGAACCACCCGTGTAGAATATCTACAGTGTCAGGTTCAAAGGTATACACAAAAACTGAAAATAAACAATGGCATGAGAGTCAATGAGTCGATGATTCAGCATGAATCATCTGGCAGAGCAATATTGATGCAAAAAAACTGCAGCAATATTGCTCTGCCAGATGATTCATGCCGAGTCATTACAAATGAAATACTAGAAACTGCTCCATTATTGAAGCGGTTTATAATATTATTGAGAAGCGGTAGGGCTGAAGTGCCAAGTACCTGCGAGAGACTTTGGTATTGTGGTCAGGATGCAGGTTTAGTACCCCATAGTCCTGGGTTCAAGACCAGGGATCGCAACACACTTTATGTCAGCCATGTTGTACTGTGTAGGAGCGCCTTTAAGGATCCCGGGTACAGTATGCAGCATGCGTCATATCCTGCCACCCTCGCTATTCTTGTGTAACTAAAATTCTGATGTACCATGCCAGCCAACCATAACTAAACATGAACTAAATTCCCACACACCATACACAGCCTCTCCGTCTCCTATATCACTTTATGCTAAGGCATTAATACTGATACTACCTGACATATTAACTGATGTTAATTGTTTATCTTATTGTATCTGTTTATCATCTTGATGCAGGTGTGTGTGTGTGTATGTAAGGACAGCCAAAATGTTACCAACGACGGAGATCACCAGGCTGGAAGGTTTGTACGTGTCTGAACCTTATGGGACAGTAGAAAGAATTAGATTGATAAATATTGCGGAAAATACAAATAATCTGACTCCATTAAATATTAAATGACCTACAATATTACTGTCACGGGACTTCAGGACGCAGAGATGTTCAGTTCAAACAGAGGCTTTATTTGCAACACAAAAAAATATCTAGCTTTCTAACTGATGTACTTTGGCGATATGTTTGGCAACACTGTGCTGTTAAAGCTGGTCTTACATTTCCACAGGGTGCCGAGCCTCTATCAGAAACTTAGTTAATAGACTGAGTGGCTTATGAAAACAAAAGATGTGCTTATTTCAAAACCATCCCTCAGTATTATTATTCCAAAACCGTACCTCAAAAATTGTTAAAAACCTGTGCCTTTTAGTAACATACGAAGCAAATGTATCCAAATGTTTTTTTTTTCTCCTTGCCTCTAGGATTTTGGGGCTGCACCTTCTGTCTGTTTTTGTAATTTTGTAATCATTTCAGAAATAAATCTTTTGGGGTTTTTAGTCCGAAGCCAGAGGAAGCTGGAAAGGAAAGTTTGGTATTTAAATTAAGTATTACAAAGTATGTATTAAAAAGATTATTTGTTTCTTGACCAAATCTATGTGCATCTATTGCATTGAAAATAGCATCCATGAGCACGCCTATGATCCTCAGAGAATTCTCTAGTAGTTTAGATTTGTTTCTTGACCACATACGTGGAAGACTACAGGAACTCTACTAGAGTTCCTGTTCTGCTGGTAGAATGAGGTGCCAAAAACAGCTGTAATAAATTGTATTGTTTGGAACAAGTAATACATAAACTGTATAAATGACCTGTAGTCAAAGCAGTTTTTAATAAAACCACCATATTACGTCTATCAGTACTGCATGTTACAATCCGTAGATCTGTAGATAAGCTGAACAGCAGAACATTCTTAAGGCATTAGACTCAGGTTTCCCAAAGAGTGGTACCTGTAGGGGGGGGTGAACCTGGTCAGACCCACTACTTTAGTCTAAATAGTAGACTTCATATAATTGTCCAAGAGCGCCCTACTCTGGGTTGAACTAATTCTGTTTTGCAGATGCACCTGCTCCAATGGCCATCAATGAAATTGCTATGCTGAAATTGAAACTGGATGCTGAAATGGAGAAGGGGAACTTTCCGAGTCAATGTTCAGCCATTGTTGAAATGACATTGTATCCTGTTGTGTGTACTGTCAGAGCAGTCATTTGTTTTCAAAAGTTCATAATGCCTTATTTCAAATAGTTGTATTGCCCAAATCCCAAATTAGATGTAATAACTTGTTCGACCGGAAAACATTTTTTTTCTCAGGACGGGCACCACTTCGGTTTTCAGTTTAGCCGCTCCGCCCCCCCCCCCCCCCCCCCCCCCCTTGTGTCATGTGAGGTGGAGCTGTGTATTTCGAGTGTGTGGTGCACGCAGCATTCAACAACCTCTCCTGTGTAGTAATCAAACCATCTTAAAAATGTACCAATATAATATCGTAGGGACAAATTAACCATTTTGGATCAGGACATGCGAACAGCCAGTGCGCGTTGGTTAGTTTCCAAACAGTATTTCGGTCAGAAATCTAGCAATTAGTTTCTCCCGTTTTGTTTTGTTTTTCAACTTCGGCCTATTTCATATTTCTATGCACATTCTACTTTACCAAAGCATACTTTTTTCAATTCACTCCCAAGTAAAATGGAAAAAAAATATTGGTAAGGCTAGCACAACTGTATCCCACGCGAATTGCCTCCCCAGACAAGAAAGTGGAAAAGACGAAATGTCATCACTGTTTTACTGTTTTAACCTTTCATCTTCCTACACATGTGGCCTAAATTATAAGACAACCTAGCATCTCTGCCTTGGTCTCACCTGCAGGACATATCCATTGCACTTCTGTCAGCCAGCCTTGTTTAATGAAGGCTCATCATACTCTGGCTAGATACGCTACTTTTGTGCTGAAAGGCTGATCTTGCGTAATGGGTCTCCATAAGTAAT